>NW_019524449.1:295849-302285 GCF_002814215.2 Seriola lalandi dorsalis | reverse complement strand
CCACCCCCGCCCCCCGCTGCCGCCGCCTCTCCTCCTCTTCCTCCTCTGAGCTTGCTCCTTCCTCCTCTCCTGTCTCTAGGTGCTGTCGTTGGGTACTCCATGCAGAATGGTTTGTGTCTGAGAGCAGTGGCCTGAAATAAAACTGAGAGGGGTCTTGGGCGGCGGAGAATGCTAGCTTTGTCTCAGCTGCCATCCACACTGTCTGGAGACATGGTAGAGAGAGAGCTCAAAGAGAGTGTCTGATTGCAAATTAGTAGTGCCAAATGGAGTGCCCTGGCCACCTCTACAACCCCCTTCTTCTCCTCTCCTCTCCCCTCCTTTCCTCTCCTCTCCTCGCCTCTCCTCTCCTCATCTTGCCTCCCCTCCTCAGACATGTTGCCAGTTCAAATTGTGGAAATAAAAAGTGGAGTCGATACTTTTCTCTTGTCAATACTTTTTTTCTTAATCGATGTAAGCGAGTGATTGAGGATACACACAAATAATAAAAAATGAAAGATTGATGAGTATTGACTGAAGTCCATTTAGGTGTAAGGTTTGGATGATAAGTGCTTAATACCATATCTACATTATATCTATCAGCGTGACTAACATCTCTTCATATCATACTTAAGGTGATATTTCACTTTACCGCAACATTTTGATTTTCTACTGCATTCTTGTAAAGGTCTGACAGCTGCTGCTCGGCAACGTTGAGTAACTGGATGAAAAGTAACAAAGGAAAAGAAAAAAGTTCATTACTAAATGTTTCCTGAACTAGTAGTTATTTTATATCTTCTTTTTTATATTAAAAAAATATGAATAATATCACCGCAAACCTGAAACCGTCATAGCAGAAGAAAATGAGTTAAAATAAAATGACAAATTGCTTTATTATAAATGCTACTAGAAAAGCAAGATAGATAGATGTATTTATAGATCAAATTAAAGTTAAAAAAAACACTCTACATTTTTAAGCTTGCTAAAATTACAACTTTCATATCCTACACCTTTAGGTACCTTAATGTGTAATATATTTATATATATAATATGTATGATAACATATAGGGCATTGGTAGCTGTAGTAAGAGGTTTGAAATCACATGTCTATATCTGGAACAAATACAGACAGGTGCAAAAAATGAACTTATATTATACAATGTCATATATAAAAATCTAATTTAACAATGTTTAAAATATTAGCTTTTCCAGTATAAAAGTTATTACAAATTGTGTAACTATAATTATTTGCATACTGGTGGTAATGTTCCTCTTATTTTGAAGCATTTACTCAGAATGGGCTAAAATGAATTTGCAGCACATTAGTAAATTATAATAAAAGTACACACACTGCTTTCATTTATAAACCAGTCTTTCTTTCTTCTTGCACAGAGCTTTTAATACAACACTCAGTTTTATTTTACTTTTAAACACTGTGAAAGTATTTGGATGTTAAAAAATATTGTGTGTATGTGTGTGTTTGTTTGTCTTGTGTTACAACAGGTGAATCTCCGTCAATATGAACTTGTGTCACCTTCTAATCCCTGTTATCTGTAGCCTACATGTTCAGCTCATGGGCAGTCGAAATGTAGGAACACACACACACACACACACACACACACACACACACTCTCTCTCTCTCTCTCTCTCTCTTAATCCTATAGTTTCTTTCTGTGCTGATGGATATAGGCGAATTGTACACAGAGCACGGTCAATGAGTGCAGCTGCAATATCACCTGTCAATACAGATTTACCACCACTCAATACACTCGCTTCTGTTGTGCAGGTTCACATTGGAACTGATGCTTCGACTCATGTGCACAGAGCCAGAAAAAAAAAAAATCAAACACACAAACAGTGATTTAAACACGGACAGCTGGACAAACAGACGTGTGTTCAACTGAACAAGAGAGCATTGTCTTTATAGCTTATTATTAATTTTAAGCATTTCTGTTTCTTTTACAGATTATTATAACAAATGTGCTTTTAATTAAAAACCTTCCCACAAATTTTATTTTAAAAGACAATAAAGTTTGTAAATGAACTCAACTGATTTTCACAATAAGAAGATTTTAATTAACTACTTAATTTAATAATTAACTTTTTACTACTTATTCACTAATTTCCATATCACTATATTTCTTGGTGAAGGAGTGTGTCAATAAAGATTCCAGGGAGTCCATATTAAAAGTTAATTATTATCAGTGCCTTTAAAGATTCTTATCTATATTCTGAAAACTGATGCACTTAATTTAACATGCACTGTAATTTCTGTCTCTGCATTTTAAATAATGACTCTGCAGGGGTCTATACTCAGCATAAATAGAGTGTAACATGCCTTTTTCTGTTTATGAGTTGTTAGTTATGGTTTGATGTCTTTATTCTGCTGAATAACACATTTTATAAAGTGGATAATATCTATCTATCTATAGATGTGATATGTGTTTTTTGTAAACTTGAACATTTCACATCACTTACAAGGAAGCTTAAAATTTACTGTATTTTATTCCACTGCTCTCAAACAATAATAATATTGTTTAGTCAAAGTAAAAATTGGTACATGAAACATTAATGTAATGTCAGCAACTTAAATTAAAACCCATATAAACCAGCATAAGAGGTTAAATGGATCTCTAAATGTTTCCTGTTCTTGGTATTGGAGATATTTTTAATGACTTTTTGAATGTCGGATTGGTCCTTTAACAGCTCCGTCTTGCCTCATCTCCACAGCTGATTAATCAATAAAGTGTCTGTGAGGCAAATCGGGTAACTCAACAAGTCTGGGCTTGTCCTCCAAGTCACCTGTGGTGTGTAACTGGATAACTAGACCTTCATTATCTTTCAGACGGGACAAAACTGAACCAGGCTCATTAACGCAGCCAAACAGGTGTGAGAAATGCATCTTTTAAAATCACACTCGCCTTTTCTTAGCTAGCATAAACAGAAAATAATTAGCTGTTGAGCTAATCCTGTAGATGGCATGACAAATGAACTTAGCTATGTTTAAAGGTGTTTTTGCTGTTATTAGAGCTCTTTTAGCACTGTCGGTGGGTGACAGCCATATTCATGATATAAGGTATTGCTTGTTTTTGTCAGTTTTCTTTAACCCGACTCCTGCTACTTGTTTGAAATACATATTTTAATATTAATAAGACTTTAAAGCTAAAACATGCATGCTTGCTGTTAAATATAGAAGTGGGGGGTGGGGGGTGGGTGACAGACGAAAAAACGGTGTATTATTTCTAAAATAATCCCAGATGGAGCTGAAGTCTGTGTACAACGTTAAAACTGTGACCTTATAGTGCTCTTGTCGTACTTTATTGCATTTTAATCTCTTAAAACTGCATGGTATTATTCATTTATTATTCCCAAATGATAATGTACTTGTTTATAATTTCACGGCGTTAGTTTAGGGAACATTAAATTCCAACGTGAAGTGAATGACACTGTGAAAATATCATTTTCATAAGGCTGACATCAGGTAAGTTCACAAAAGCAAACAGTGATTTTAAGATCCGTGGAGGGGGCAGGAGGGGGGAGTGAGGGAGCCCTTAATAATCGTCTCAACACAGTCTAGTTTTTGCAGATATTTCAGTGTGATGTGCCTTTTCTTTTTTTCTTTTTTTTTTCCCTTTAGGAGACATTAAATAAGCAGCGCGATAGTGCAGGCTGCTGCACACCCAGGCTGGTTGTATAACGGAGCTTCACCTCAGCTGAACTTGACGCATCTGGTTCATCGGCGGCGCAGGACGCACGGCGCAGTCTGCAGCCTGTGTGTCCCCATTGAACCGAGCTGGATGGCCGGCGAGAGAAAGGCAGAGAGGGGGGGAACAACTCTTTCAATGGCCCGGTAGTCGCTCTCGGAGATTGTCTCCCAACATATTCAACATGACGACCTTTTCCGCTTCTCAGCCTACGAATATTATCGCTTTGTGTTTTTTATTTTCTGCTCTCACTGGCTCCAGACACATAATAGAGGACAAGCAACCGTCTAGGAAATATAAAGCCCGCGGACTTGGAGTTGGACACCCCGGAGGAAGAGATCATCCAACTTGAACTTGACACCTATCGGTGCGTAGTCTTAAATTTACACTTTTCTCTTTGTAAGGTGATTTTTTTTTTGAGGTTTACATTTGCGTAAAATGCGTAAAAATGACAACGAGGACGGACTTTTTAAGCGTAAGCATGCAGTGGTGTATTTCCCCCAGACTAGGTCAGTGGATATTGACACTGTTATGACTGAAACGATCCACAGTCCTTGGGGGGAAGTTTCCAGGGTGCAAAAGACAAACGCTTTCGGAATAACAGCTTAACATCTCAACATAATCGTCTGTAAATTTGAGAACGAATACCAAACGTAGTCTAGTCTTTACGTGAAAATGAAATGGTCGCCAGGCTGTAGATTCTCCCTCGCAATACAAGAAAAGAGGTCGCCTTTTCGTGCCCTAGTTTCCCTTCGCAGAGAGGCATAATCTTTCCCTTTGTTATCCCCGATGCAGAGATTGGCAGCCGGGCACATCACGTCAATCCAGCGGAATACATCGCCGCTCTCCAAGTGAGCAATTTGTAAGATTTCAGTAAAATGTGCATTTAATTAGAAAAGCGGCGTTTCCCGAGCTGTTCACCCTGAGATAATCAGTGTATGTAAGACATGAGACATATGGTAGAGCTGTGCGGTTTCCCCTGATGTGTCACTGTGGTTTCCCTCAGAGAAGTTTTTGATGAAATTAATTCATTGAAATCTGAGAGGAGCTAACTCAGCAGTAGCTGAATGTATTTTTAATGGTTAAAAGGCGTGTATGGTGCTTCCTGGCTGTTTCTCATATGTACAGTGAGACTTAAATATATATATATTTAAAAAGACAGAAACTTAAATCCCCTTGTGAAATTAAAATGGGGATGTGTGTGTGGTAATATTTCATTGATATTACATATGTCTGTATTTGTGTGTGTGTGTGTGTGTGTGTGTGTGTGTGTGTGTGTGTGTGTGTGTGTGCATGGGGAGTCATAACAGGAGCTGCACATTCATCAGGTAGGACACGTAGATTTTCCCATTAGACAGCAATACAAGTAAGTGTTTTATAGGTTCATATAGAGTTCATTTTGTAGCCTAAATCATTTCTTCTTGTGCCTATAGACTATTAATTGATTAAATTGCACATTTTCCTGAAAAAAAAATCAGTTTGGACCTTCAACTTGCTGTGAGCAACTAAAGCAAAATGCAGTAGTGCACCGAAGCTTGTAGAAAGACTATTGCTATACAATAGAAACATATTACCTTTTACACTGCGTGAATATGCAGGATATAGATTGTGATTGTCCTGCTTTGAAGCACATTTCAAAATGTCACCTTGTTATGTGTGAGATTCAGACATGGTCCCTTTTTAGTTTAGCTGCCTCAGATCATGCCACAGATATCGTTCATGCCTAAGATAACTTTTACCCACAGCACATCGGCACCTTGGGCTCAGCACAAAGCTTTAAAAGTGGCACACACACACACAGATGCCACACTTTTATCAGTTTATCTTAAGGGGTTGTTTGTCCTTTTAGATCATCTCTGGCATCCTGCACATCTGGTCATGTATTTTGCTTTGTGTGTGTGTGTGTGTGTGTGTATGTGTGTGTGTGTGTGCGCGCGCATGTGTGTGTGTGCTCTCAAAGCTTCATCTGCAGGTTGGTTGGCCGACTGGGTAAGATTCTGTTCGTACTGGAGTGTCAGTCGAAAATTGCAACGCAGCAGCGTTCCCCAAGAAAAGATCTGTGTTGGCTGACAGGAACATGGTGTTGTGCTATTACCACATTCTCTCATGCTGCATGTCTCATTTTCTCACCCTTTCACTGGAAAGAGAAACACAACTGTCAAAAGCTAGAATATGAAGAGGGTCAGTTTGTGACCTTTTGGCCGCAGCTCTCGGTCACAAACAAGCTCTTTTATGTGATGTATTAATACCCTGATATTGCATGTTTATAAAGCGCAGTCACCGTTATAAACAGGAAAATGCCATTGTGCTTTCGAGAAAATGGAGCAGAAACACAGGTGGCCCTCAGACAATGGACCGGGACTCATTTCTCCACTGTGAGTCAGTGGGACAGGAGAAAGCACATGGCTGCAGAGTGAAAATTGGCGAGATTATTGTCTGAATTACCCTGCCACCCTGTAGCTCAGAGCCCCGTTGTGGGCCATATCTGCAGTGGCCAATATGGAGAGGAGAGGAGGCTTGGATTCACCCAAATTTTCTCTCATTTGCTTTCAGAACAGCTTCATCCTCCCTCCCACTCTCCCTCCCAGTCTCTCATATCTCACGCAATTGATTGAAACCCTAAACGGCAAGATCAGGCCCAGCGCAATCCAGCCTTTCTATGAATAGTTGATTGGATGTGATGGCGATGGGGTGTGTTGTTTCTTTAAGGGCATTTCAGGTCAGAGGGCGGGAGGCGGTGGGGTTGGTGTAGCAGG
>NW_019524449.1:276479-295829 GCF_002814215.2 Seriola lalandi dorsalis | reverse complement strand
GTGGGGGGTGGGAGGGGGTTTCGGCGTGCACGGCTGATACTGCAGTGTGGCGTGTTGTGCTGTCCTGTCCTGAGCTGAGTTTTAGAGGCGCACAGAGACTCCTGTCACTCCCTAATCAGGTCATCTGCCGTTTTGAGAATGCGTGCACGTAGTGCTTTAGTTTCTCCCTGTGAGGAGACTTAAAAGGTGTTTTTTCAAATACATATCATTTACTCTATTGTGTGTGCCTGAGCCACCTTGTCTTGTTCTAATCTGCACAGATGGAGGGTGTATTAAGAGTAAGAGCAGTGGGTGTCTGTCACCGATTATTTCAGGTTTTTTGGTATTAATAATGTGTGCAAGCCATGAGCTGACAGTATAGTGTGTAGCTAGCATTTATTTCAGAGTGCAGCGGTTGTGTGCGTGCATGTTTGTTGCTCTGGTATGTCTCTTGTCCCCACCAAACACTTCACGTTTTAAATCTCTGCGCATCTCAGTGCAGGGCATTTAAGTGCTTGACCTAATTTCTCTGGCAGCAAAGAATCCACTAGTGAAGGCCTTCCTCTGTGTGTATTTGTGTGTGTGTGTGTGTGTGTGTGTGTGTATGTGTGTGTGTGTGTTTGTGCGCACGCGCGTGTGCGTGTGCGCACGCGCGTGTTGCTCTGGGTGTTTCCTCCTTGCCTTTCTAACAGGAAGCTGATGTGGAGTTCAACTGAGGACAGGGAAAAGGCCTTTTCTTTCCACTGTGAATCATTTGAGAGAGAGAGAGAAAAAAATGAAAAAAAGAGAGGGGAGAAAAAAAGGGACCAGGCCGCTGCATTGATTCAACCCTCTGCAATCTGGCCTGCTTCTCTCTCTTTTTGTTTTTCCCTCCCTCTTCCTCTCTTCATTCTCCATACCTTATTGTCTGTTTCAGCTTTTTTCTCACTCTTTCGTTTTATTTCTACTTCTACTGATCTCGGATAGACAGCAGCGTTCTGGAGGGAATCAGCGAGTTTATGGAGAGTTCACGAGTCCTGTGAGAACATGGGGAGGGAGGGGGGCAGAGGAAAGGAGAGACGAAAAGCAAATGAAGCAGGGCTCTGTGGGGAGCAGTGCAGGTTCTTCCGGTTCAGTTTTAACATACCCACAGCAAAAAGAGGCTGCCCGCGTTATGTACTTATGAGGAAAAAAAAAACATAAAACACCTACACAAACTGGCTTTATTAAAGCCAGTGTTGAGACGCTGTGAAGGATTCTGAATCCCTTTGTATTCCTTAAAGCTGAGATAGTATGGAAGGAACAAAAGCTATAAATAGCTGATAAACCCTTCTGGGTGAGAGATAAATGGCTAAATTGTTCAAATAAATTTCCTTTCACAGCCAGAATACCAACCAACAGGGGTTATTTGAGGCTGGTTGTATACATCATCTTCCTCGCAGACCAAAGCTATAGTAATTTTTTGGTTGTAAACTTGACGTAGATTTATTCAGTTCGAAGGTCACTGAGTTTATAGTTGTTCTCGGTCACATTTCATGTTGGATGACACTTGTTCCAAGAATCAAATACAGGCCAAGGCAAATGTTAGAAATGTTGAAACAGCATGACCTAAACCCTAATTGTAGATAATCTCATCTTCAAGGTTCCGTGTACATATTGCAGTAAAAGGGGATTTTTAGGAATTAAATAAGACCAGATATTCTGAAACCACCTACTCAGCCTGTTTCATGTGCTTGCAAAATCTTTAACTGTTTGAGTTGTATGTCTACAAGATTGAACTAGAACACAGTACGACACACCACTGCTGCTTCAGCAGTATGACAGAAATATTCATGAACACATTTGACAATGAGCAGTGGAGATACACAACTGCAATGTCCATGGAATAATGCAGTGGCCTTTTCTTTGCCTTCATTTGTTGTGTGTATATAGAAGTTTGCGTCAATGCAGCAGCAGAAGAAGGGCCGATTTTCTCGGAGAACATTTCCATTTAAGCCTTCGCTTACCCATGTTCCCTTGAGCCTGACACAGACGTCCAGCAGAGTCAGAGCTGTGGCTGACTTTGTGCTTTGACCTTCCTAAAGGGCAGAAAGTGAATCAGTCTAGTGTTTTATTATTATAATCTGAACGGACACAATTTGTCGATGGTAAATGGCTGCTCCTTTTTGGATTAATCTACATTTCAGTCGCCTCAAAGCAAAGAAAAAAAGTTCTCTAATGCTACTTTTATTTACATATCCTCCATTGTGATATTATAGATTAAATTAAGAAAAGCAAAGCTCGTCAATTTACTTCATGAAAAGAATAAGGGTCCCTGATAATTTGAATAAATTCCAGCTGGTCCTTTGCCCAACAGCACTGACATGTAACAGCAGAAATGTTCCACTAAGAATGTCCTGTTCTCAGCTTGTACTGGCACAGTGTGGGAGAACAACACGCAACCAAACCGCACAGCACACGTCCTAATCAATCACAGCTCTCGATCATTTTTCACAGTGCAGGTCGAAACAGCAGAGCTGTGACTTTCCACACTTTTGATTTGTGATTTGAGTTTTTTTTCCTGTGTCTTGTATTTTCAGCGCAGGGCAACAGAGTACACAGAGGATGTGGAACCACCAGGCCTCAGATGCTGCAAGGCAGGTGAGTACATGGGCACTCACAAACACACACAAATGTCTACTGAGGCTGTGCGAAAGAACATACGGGCAAAAAAACAACAATATTATGTTGCTTACAATTTCAGTTTAAGTCATTTTGGTCACAATCTTACTTGCTTAGAGGACATAAGGGTCGGAGCTACTGTATTATGCTCCTTTATGCCCTCCAAAATGTTGCAATGTTGTTATGATTGTTTTTTGTAATACATATATATTATATGTATATATATAATGTATTCATTTAAACCCATTTGGCTTTATACTTATCTCTCAGCCGGGCATCTCTTGAAAAATGTATTTTTAATCTTGGTTTAAAGTATAAAGAATAAAATGGAAATTAAAATTGTGATCTCTAGAAAATCAAGTATTTCTTTTTTATATCTAGAGTTCAAGAAGAATGCACAATCTGGGCTTTATTCCTAATCTCTTGTTAAACTGTAAGTAGCAAGACAGAAAATAAGAGCATTAATGCTCAAACTGACAGTCTCTGTCTAATGTCTCAATACACAATATTGGTATATTTTTAATAGACCATAATGAGGAGTCTCAGCTGCTGCAGCAACACTGTCAGCACTTTGACTTTCCTGTTGAAGGAGAAAGATGCCTGGCTTTAGCTTTGGAGTAACTATCCGTAACTATGCTGAAGAGTTAGGGGGATTTAAGCATAGTGGATTTTATGTGAGAAGACTCTTTGGGAATAAATGAACGTGTTTCGTGATAATTTATGATTTTTATTTTCTTCCATGAAGTTGATCCCAACAACATGACGTCTTTGACTCCTCGTAAATCAGAACATTATGTTGTAGTCATGGAATTGATGATATTTGAAAATGTGGTTTTTAGTGAATTGTACAGTGAATGAGTAACTTTTTACTCAATAAGGACAGTTTTGGCTTGAAAATAGCTGAATAAAAGTTATAGGAAAGATTCCTGACTTAGGTTCAGAGGGAAGTTTGTGACACCAATGTCAGATTAATGTGCATGGGCTCTCTGGAGGACTGAATGAATAGCATTCTTGACAAAAACACTTGTAACTGCGGTACAGTACCTGTCACTGGTCTGGGTGAAATCCTGGTTGCAAGTATTTTATCATATTTGTTTTTACTTACACGAGCTACCAGATGGGTGGAGTTTACTGGTGCAGTATAATTCCAGTAGTACAAGATCAATGTCAGGCTCAGAAAAGTTCACTGAGTTCACTGAGGCAGCTCGAAACCTGATGTTCCTCTTAATCATAAGTGTTTCCTAAGTGAGAAAAACCCTTCTCCACACACATGACACAGTCACGTACAAAACAGTATTTTGTACATAAGACTTTACTGAAGCCACAGAATTTAATTCTTGTATTGAATGAAATATTCCACCTCAAGAAGCTGTCTTTTTATGGCCCCGCCATTACATCAAATGGAAAAATTCTGCATGTCTCTTGCATCAATTTATACCATTCCCCCATAATTCAGCATGACATATTTAGTATGTTTGGAACCATTAGGAGCTTTACTCTGAAATAAAGTTCTGTGGCTTTGAATGATTGGCTGTAGCATATGCTTTTGACTGATGGAGTGGGACAGAGTAGATTGTTTAAATTTTTATTTTGTTGTGGTAGCTCAGACGTTTTCCTGTGTTGTTCAGGATTGAGATTTGACTTGGGACCGTCAGTGCACTTTAGCCATCCTGTTCTGTCCAGTGGGATCGATGAAAAAGCATCAAATTATTATAAAGCTAAAAATTTTAAGCACTTATTCTGAAAAATGCCTCTCTCCAGTGAAATTATTGATTAAAGCAATGTTATTATATTTTAGCTGATCCAGCACTAGAGCTAGTGATTTGTAGTGTTGGGTAGTTCAAAAACTAGCTTTATATTCTTTTGCATAACATATGCAATATGCATGTGAACCCTCAATTCAGTTGTCAAAATAACTAGTAACTTCAGCAGATGAATAAAAGGAGCAAAAAAAGGACAATAAATGTAATGTGGTTGAGTAAATAAATAAAGTAATAAAGTCTTGCAAAACAGAAATAGCTTCAGTGGTAATACAGAAGAACTAAAAGTACTTGCAATTTTACTATCAAATAAAGCAGAAAATACAAAAGCTTCACAGTCCATAAAAAAACTCTTAGACTGAAGTCCGATTGTCACCTCAGTCTTTGTCTGTGGTGTTTCTCTTCCCTTTCTCCTTCCTCTTGCCCTTCTCCCTGCAGAGTCATAGCTCATGTGTGACCTCTGCAGGTGTCACTCCACATACAGCATGGCTGACAGAAACACTGTAGGATGTGGGCTCAGATTACTTTTCTTGCAAAGCCTACCACTAAAAATGAAGAAATATAATAAAATGCAGCACTTTTCTCAGTATAATATTTACAGATCCAAATACAGTGGCAATAAAAAATTAAATAAACCCTTTGGCATAAGCTTTTTTTTTGTTTTTTTTTGTTAATTGTTCATAAAATGTGATCTGATCTTCATCTAAGTTGTAAGTTTAGACAAACGCAATGTGCTTAAGTTAATAACACTTTATTGAACACACACATTAAACATTCATTCAGTGCTGGTGAAAAAAAAAGTAGGTGAAGCCTTGGATTTAACAACCGGTCAAACCTCCTTATGCAACAATAATCTGAAACAAGTGTTTTCTGTAGCTGCTCAGACCTGCACAATGTTCAGGAGGAATTTTGGACCGTTCCTCCTTACAGAGCTGCCTCAGCTCAGCCATATTCTTAGGATGTCTGCTGTGAGGGGCTCTCTTCAAGTCATTCCACAGCATCTCTACGGGGTTAAGGTTTGACCTCCAACAGGTAGATTTTCTTTGTTTAAATTCATTCTGTAGTAGATTTACTTTGATGTTTAGACACGTTGTCCTGCTGCATCACGCAGCTTCTACTGACCTTCATCAGGTGGACAACCACCCTGACATTATCCTGTAAGAGACCTTGAAAAACTTGGGAATTTATTTTCCCCTTGATGATGTGAGCTGTCCAGGCCCAGATGACGGTCATGATGGTCCCTCCACTGTTCCTCACCTTTGGGAGGATCTTTTTTTACACCATACGTGGTGCTGCATGTTCTTCCAAAACAGTTCACCCATAGTTTCATCAGTCCACAAAACAATTTTCCCTGTAGTGTTGTGGAGTGTCAAGCTGCTCTTTGGCAAACTTCAGGTGTGCAGCAATTATTTTTAGGAGAGCAGCAGCTTCCCCCACGGTGTCAGACCAACATGCTCCATGCAACCATTCACCATGATTTGCATATGGTCGGCTCATGAACAGAGATGTTAACACCAGCTGCAGCGATTCCTTTAAGCCTTTAGCTGTTACTCTGAGCTTCTTTCTTACATTACTGAACTTTCTGCGTTGCGACTTTTGAGTCATTTTAGCTGGACACCCACTTTGAGGGAGAGTGTCCACAGAACAAGCTTGTCTCCATATATAGACAGTTAGCAGAGTTTTCTTTTGAGATAACTTTCTAACCAATTCTCATCAAAACTCAAAAAGTTTTTTTTTTTTATAAGAAAAGTGTCTGTAACCCACATCTCCAATCTGGTTTCATGGACTGGACTCCGGGTTTACTAACTCTTGACTCCAGTTAGCCATTGTTGATGTTATTAGCTGTGGGGTTCACACACTTCTTGCAACCTCCTCTGTGAATGTTTCAATGATGTATTCAATATGAACAACAACAATGCAACATTCGTGTATCATTAGTTTGTGTGAACAGATTGTGTCTGCTCATTATTATAACTTTGATTAAGATTAAGATTTATACATAAATACAGGTAATTCCAAAGGGTTCACTTCCTTTTCTTTCTCCTTTCTTTCTTCTGACTGTAAGTTGGAAGAATTTAGAATTTAAAGTTATACTCAGTTTTGAGTCAGTATGAAAGCAGCTCTTTATTTAGTTTTATTGAAGTTCTGCAACATAATACATTTATTTAAAAAACAGCAATATTTAGGTGGATTTAACATCTGTTTTATAAAAATAGTTAAAGCCACATAACATTGGCCAATATGGACTTAAATGTTTAAGTGTCAAGTAGGAATTCACTTAAGTTATAGCAGTTACATACAGCATGTCCAACAATGTGAATCCAGCCAAATGTTTATTGTCAAACATTATTACCAAAATTCAATAAAACCAGTTACACAGGAAAAAATTGGAGTCAAATGAGTCACAGAAATATTTACAAAACCTGAAGCCGTTGAGATATTTTGCAACTGCAAACTTGCAGCTGCAAAATAAAATATCATATTTTGTACATCCAATGAATACTGTGACTTTAGTTTTTACATTCACAGTGTATTGGATTGAGAAGAGGTGACTTGGTGTGGATGGTTGACCTCCCACCACATCCACTCTTTTGGAAATACCCCGTAATTTGATTGAACCAGTTCAGGGGAGGTCCAGTAGGCAGCATCCCTCAGATCAGGTGTTGTCCAGATGTTTTGATGAGAGCCATCCTCAGGCTTCTACTAATTTCTTATTTGGAGAGCAGGGATGGGACAAGAAAGCCCTCCATGACTTCCAACAAACTTCTGTGCTGTATACTGTCAAACATAGCTTATTCTTTCAGTATCAGATGAAGATTTTTTTTTTTGTTTTTTTTTACAGATGCACCATTCTTGTGTCCCATTTATTGTCAAAAGAGCTACAGCAGAACTGAGCCCCTGTCCTACACATAAAATGCCATATTTCATTTAAAGGTGGTTTGTTTGGCATTTTAATAGATATTTTTCATCCCAAAGCCTCCCACAGTGCCTTGACTGCTTTCAGTTTTAGCATCAGAGACTGCGTTTACATGCAGAAGAATTTTGTTTTTGTAACCAAGTTAACCCAGTTGTGGGTGGACTCATTCAAATCTCCTATCTTACTTTGAATTGCTCATTCTCTGAAATATGGAAAACCTGAATTGGGCTGTCTGGCTTTCTTCCATTACCGTGGCATGTAAATACCTTACTCCCATTTTAGCTTTGTGCAATCCTCATTATTGTTAATATTATTGTATTAGAGTTAATCTAATAATCAAGAGTGAAGCTAGTCTTTCCTATGGTTATTTATTTGTTATTTAGTCTCACATGTATGTATTTGTCTTCCACTCTCTGCCCCTCTCTCCTCTCTTTCCCACTTTGTCTCTCTCCTCATTTATTATTCTATGCCCGATGGACAGAATTAAAAAGTAGGATATGATATTATCGACTGGGACACACCGAGTATCCTTGCAAAAGCCAAGGTGGATTAAGTTGTGTCTGATTATCAAGCATGACTGGTGCCATGCTTGATAACAGGACCTGTTCAGGTCCACTGGCATCCAATTACAAACTATTACATACGAGGTAATTATGGGGTAAAGTTCAGAGCAGTGTAACAGTGTTTGTGATTTAGTGGGGGCAGAATTACAGCAAAGGTGTAAGGTGACTTCATCCTGTGTGTGTGTGTGTGTGTGTGTGTGTGTGTGTGTGTGTGTGTGTGTGTGTGTGTGTGTGTGTGTGTCTGTGCTCATGAAGGAGAAGTAATGAGAGTGGATGGTTGCTCTCCACCAGACAACCAGAATGAACTGTGCAATGGCTAAAAGAATCTCTGTCTCTCTCGCTCCCTCGCTCTCTCAGACTGGGGGCTGCCCTGCCTCCACAGAGCGCTCGGCCACTGCTGCATTGTGGCCCGGGGCCTCATTTGAATGGGCCTTTAGTATTTTGTGTGAACAAGTCAGCGCCATTTGCATTTGTTCCAGTCACAAAGGTTTAACAGGTCAATAGGGACTCCCTGGCAGAAAACTAACACGCTAGGGTACCTTTTTTTTTCCTCCCTCCCTCACGTCTCCTCCATCGCTGTGGTTGTCAGGCACCCGGCCGGCTTGTCCTGGTAGTATGTAACTCAAGCATGTGGTATGTATACAGAACATGTGTGTACAAGTGTGTGTGTGTGTGTGTGTGTGTGTGTGTGTGTGTGTGTGTGTGTGCGTGCGTGTGTGTACAAGTGTGTGTGTTTTAGGACATGATTTGTGACAGCAGCGTGTCAGGGTCAGAAAATAGGAGATAATACTCTCCAGGCTGTACTGACAAAAGTTTAATTAACATACAACTTATAGCAGCAGCTTGTTTGAGTGACAGAGGGGTTTGTTGTGTGTGTGTGTGTGTGTGTGTTAAAGAAAGAGAGAACAGAGACTTTCTCTAAGACAGACACACACACCAGCACATTTGAGAGAGAGAGAGAGTTTCATTTCCTGTTCCGGGACTATTTACACTCTCAATAAAATTTGTAACATGGTGTGGAACAATACGTGATGATATGTGGGAGCTAATTCCCCCACCAGCTTCACCACAAGTGTGATGCTAGGATGAATGACTATTGTGCCATTTATAAAGAGATACAAGTAACACTTTGTTTGAAGGGCTTTTAGTTTGTTACTTCTCTTCTCTGGGAACTTGACATATTAGAGTCTCCTGTTTCGCATTTAGATGCAAACAAAAACCTTTTCTAGTCTTGTTACCCTTCCTAATGAAAACTAATAGAATATATTAGCTTAAATATGTTAAGCGCGCTTAGTCAGTGTTCAAATCCTTCGAAAGGAGTGCTAACTTTGCTAACATGCAATTTTTCAATTCAGTGACTGGCAACACAGAAACATCTTTAAAGCAGATACTAATTCTGTTTCTAATACATGTTATTAGCCATATAAAAGCTTTTAATGGGTCACATTAAAATATTTTCATATGTCTAAGTAAAACAGTAAATTGCTAATTTGTACGGAAGTGCTTTTAGCAAAACCATTACACCCAGCATTATTCCTAACGTTGTAAAACTGTTGTTTTTGTGCCAGTAAGCCTATTTGAGGAGAATATCTAGAGAGAACAGAGTATCGTCTCATTAAAGATTTATTGTGATTTTTGGAAGGATAGCAGAATTGACTTTTTATGGTTCTATTTTCTTCTGAGTGTAGCCTCTGTCACTCATATGGCTCGCATGGGGCTTTCAAAATCCAAAACCAACAGCACAATGAGTATTTTTTGTATTGACTACATTCTTATACACGTAATGATATATTTTTTTTAAAAAGTTAACTTAGTGCAAGCAGTGGGCTATGCAATTGAAATAATAGAATAATGCTGGTACACCACAGCATTTCCATCCACTTGATGTGGGTTTTAAGTGCAGGCATGGCAGCAGGTTCTCCAAGTGCTCACAGAGATTGTCCTGCATTTAAAATGTCAAAGGCTGCCTTCTCGTAACAGTCAGGTGTGCTGCTGAAGAGTCCTCAGGAAGGACAGCGAACCCCCCCCCACCTGTTCACTCACTCTGGGTAAGAGGATCCACCTGAGTGGCTCATGAGTGAATATACTGTAAAGCTTCAGTGTCAGACTTTACACAGTAGTGGCAGCTGCCTTTTGTATATGTCCCTCAGCATATTTACAGTGAGGTTTTATCAAAATGTAATAACCTTCACCAAACAGAATAATACACATTTGCTGTTTACCGCAGTTATATGTCCAAAGAGACTTATTGTGTATGATGAAACTTAATGCCTTATTCAAGGTCAGGTCTTTGAATCCCTAGTCACATGTAAAATGGATTTTTTTTTTTTTTTGCAACACATCATGAGCTGTTTACTTTTGGATTTGTTTGCATCAATAGCAGAATCCCAGTTTGTGTAATCTGCAACAATGAAATATATATCTTATATTGTATTGACCATGTAAAGTTTAAGAAAGAAAAGTATTCGCTTTCAACGTGTATCACAATATGCGGTTTATGCCGGACCACAATGTTTGCACAACAAATGTATACCAGAAAGTTGCAGACAAATCATTTCTGTAGAGAAAAGACATTTTCAAGCCTGTGAAGCTTAGAATCCAGTGTTAAAGCTCGTTCCAGGCATTAGCTAGTCTCATCACTGTGTACACTAACATGTACACTATAAGGAACTTGCCTCAGTGACTTGGCGCACATAGCATAAATAAAGCAGAATATACAGACATACACAGACACAGTGTATATAGTAGGCTACAGAACTATGTACACATCATGTACAGCTGTACACATGATTAAAATATGCACCGATGGTATTTATATCAGCACATTACAAGTAGTCTTGCAGAGTATTTTACAGGGGTAGATGACAGACAGCAGAGGAGGGAAAAATCAAACATTTCGTGGCAGACCTGAGTGGGAGCCATGCTTACAATTGCTCCTGTCATGCTGATCTGAGACCGCCTGGCCACAGTGCCCTGCTCTGCTGTGCTGTATTTTGTTGCAATTGTTTGTGTTGAGCTGTGTGACCCACTATTTGGACTTCTGTTCCATTATCTTTCAAAACTTGCTGCACTTGGGGTCTCAAGCAAAGAAAAGCAAAGTGAGAGCCCAGCGTCAGGTGCTACAAGCTGCTAGCTAGGCCTGTAGCCAGGCCCAGAGAGCCAGACCTGGCAGCTCCGAGGCTGCGACGTGTGAAACGCTGCACACAAAGGAGCTCGCTCCATCTGTATGCACCCTACATAGGCAGGCTTTTGTTGCAGCCGACAGGCACATGACTGCTAGCATCTTAACCCCTGAGAGCCAGCGTCTCCTTTCCCCTCTCACTAGACTACACACTGCAGTAGACACCACAGTGAGTTAATACTTTTAGGAAAAGAGCCAGGGGTTTAATAGTGATTTATGTGTTTTGTATTTTTGTGAACATGTCACTCAGCAAAAACTCCCCAGAAAATATATTTAAAAAGAAAAGTATGATGTAAATATCAGAGGAGTTTTAGTATAATGTTCAGAGACAGTTTAAATTCTCTGTCAAATGTGTTAATGTCCAGGCAAAACTTTGTGAAAGCAAATGAATGCGATACATTGTTTGAAGAATTGGATCAGGGGTTCATTTTTAACAATGATTTGGGGTTAATATCGAGGTCAGACATGAATAGGAAAAGACCAGAGAACAAAACAGGAAAAAAAAAGTGTTCTCTGTTTTCACATGAAATATATGTAAAAATATGCAGATGAATATCTTCTGTGCTGCTGTATGGATTTACAAAACAATAATTATGCAGGTCAGATTTAGGAGGGTTTCACATTTCAGCTTCAATTGCATTTCCTGTTTACTGCGAGGCCAAGTTTACTTATTTGTCTGTACATTTCGCATAAAGTTGTAGGGACAGTTCAGAAATGAGTCCGCTGCCTCCCACTGGGAGACCCCTCTGTAAAATCCAATTAAAGATAAATCACTAGCATCAAGACTCGACGGCTGTGGCAGTTAGGAGATGCTCTGACCTATTAGCACTCTTCATTTTTCAATTTCAGCGTGCTACATGGATGTCCTTGAGTAGATCATTAAGTCACACACACACACACACACACACACACACATACACACACACACACACACACACACACACACACACACACACACACACTCATTCTCTGTTTGGGAATGTTTTTCTTATTAAACCACACTGAACAAGCAATAAGAAATTATACAAATTATCTTCTTAATTCGGAAACTTAACTTGTGAATTTTCTGCTCAAATGAATAGATCCTGTTGGTTTCATGAGGACATGCTCATGTGCCTCATGCTACTTTGTGTAACCCATACAACTCCAGACGTGTGCGTGCGTGCGTGTGTGTGTGTGTGTGTGTGTGTGTGTGTGTGTGTGAAGCCGGAAGCATGTGTGTGCATACTAGTGCTAGATATGAAATCAAACAAACACTCTATTTGGAGCGTTCCTGAACCCTTAGTCAGCTGAACTGGATACGGGCGACTGAAACGAGCGTGCTGTCACTCAGTCAGACAAGTGCCTGATTTTTGGAAATAAGAAGAGAACAGAGGGCAAATCACAGGAAGGACAGAGACGCTGCAGTTAAAATAAAAAATGAAAATAAAACATGTCTTCACATCACCCCCCTCCTTTCACTACCACCACCACCTTCCTTTTATGAAATGTGGGTGTACGGTCCTGATGGGGGCTGGGGTGCAAATGGCTCCTATCTGGGCTGAGCTAGGTCACGCAGGCCCATCCAGGCTGCAGTGCATCTGTGACGTGGCATTAAACTAGAACCAACAGCAGGTCCGAACCCTTTAAGAGGTGGTACCACTCCCTGAGAATGCCACAGACCTGTACGTAAGCTGATGTTTGATAAGAGCTGAAATATAATGATTTATTAATGTGGGATGGACCCCCGAAATGTGAACAGTATGTAGCTAGGGATCAGGAGAGGTGTGTGTGTTTGTGAGTTGGGAGGAGGGGAGAAGAGTGGTAAGTTTCGAATATAAGAAAAAAAAAAAAATGAAATCTGAAAATATATTTTTAATTTATTTTTTGCCTGCCTGCACTTTGTGATTTATCTCCTTTTTTGTATTGTTAGAAACAAGTTATTCCATAGTAACAGTGTTTTCAAAAATGACACGTTTGAGCTGAAATGTTGTAGCCTTGAGAGCACTCGACTTAGCATTCAGAGCATTTTTCCTGTGTCATCTAGCACTACAGAATATTTCGATGCCTCTCAATCAAAAGCTATTTAATGTAGGATTGAATAAGACCAAGGTAGCAAGGATTGCAGCATTAATTTTGCTATAAGATGAATTTTGTCATGCTTCACACAGTTATCACAAATTACGAAAAAAAAAAAAGAGCCTATTTTGCCAAGGATCAGAATGGCGTTTCTTTGTTCCCTGGATAAACATCCCTGTAATTACATTTTTTTTTATGTCCTCGAGATGGGCAGTGTATTCTGTGAGCTAAATTAGAAACCAAACTTTTCTAATAAACCTGACAGTTGCAAAATGACCTAGAGAGGGGAGTCTCATAGTTAACTGAAAGTAGGACAGTAATTCTCCCAAAGCACTGCCCTTTCTTTAATGAGAGAAGAGCTAGAAAAAAGGACGAGTCGTGAAGTTGTCATAGTGCTGCTTGTTTGAGATTTATTGTCTGTTTGGCTGTTTTAAAAACTGTATAGGACACTTGTCTGTAGTGAGCGCAGGTCCATTTCGTCTCTCCTCTTTTCCAACCTTTGCTCTGCTCTGCTTTGCTGCCGAATGGGCTCCCTCCACACAGAGAAGCTCGGTTTTCAGAGGTGAGTGGCTTAATGATTATCAAAGAAATACATTTGAATCAAAGTGCTCAGTTAGTGCCCTTGATAAGTGCGAACTGTAGTTGGAAAACACTTGAGAATGTTTTTTGACCTTGCAGTCTTCTACCACCTGTTTATTTAGAGTTTCAGTAAGCTGATTTACCCTCTTGTATATTTACGAAATAAGTTTTAAAAATGATTTTTGTAGAGCAAAGAAAATGTACACACGTATTTAATCCTTTTTACACTTTAATATGAAATAATGAAAAACATTATCATGAGATCCAAGCAATTTGTAGTAATGATAGTTGGAAAAGGAACATTTTCTAATTACGCATTCAAAATGTCTGAAAGGTTTGAAATCCAGATGATTTTGCACGTTTAGATGGTCGCTTATTTTCTTGACGGTTGCAATATATTTTTATTATTTCACCTATCTAAAGAGATTTAAAGTTTCCTAAGAGCGTGTTGTGACAGCCTGGAATCACTCCTCAATACACCTGACTGCTTATGCTGAGAGAGAAATTTTCATTCATTACAAAGTGTTTGCAACTGAAACTGAAGCTTGAGTAGTTTATAAAATCGCCATATTCTAATTTTAAAACAATAGTAATAATGTGCTTTTTTAATATCAATGTTTTTTAATATCTCGATAAAGTTTTGAGTAAAAAGGAGTGCACTGCGTTTTCAACTTTGCCATATTACTCTCCAGAGTTCAGTTCATGAAATAAGTCTAAATTAAATTTATTATGAAATCCTGTCTGGCAAGCTAAAGGAAAAACAAAGATGTAAACATTTTGTTGTTGAAATATACAGAATCTTTTCAGAATAAAAGTTTGTCCTTTTTCAGGGGTCCTTTTTGAAAAAAAAAGAGGAGGGGGTAAAAATTGTATTTTGTTTTATCTTATTAGGTTACATTAAAATGTAGAATTGAATTTTCCAGCCTTTCCTTTTTAAACAAATCCCTTTAGTCTGTCAAGTTACTTTTTAAATGATTTCATAAATTCATTCAGAGTTTTTAGAAATTTATCCAGAGCAGAAAAAAAAAATCATTTTGATCCCTGACTGAATTTGCCTTCGTTTTCACTGCACTGAACTGATTATAGGGACTCACATTACATTTCCAGTTATTCATAATGTGGATTTTATTTTTACTCTTTGTTAATAATACTGTTATATATATTAAGATTAATATTTGTGCGTATTTCCTGTTTTTGCTTATACTTGTCATATGTCAGTTATATTAAAAGAGAAAGAAGTCTTTACTACTTTAGACTCGTTTTTTCTCATTCTGACATAAGATAATTATATTTCATACTTGTTTTAAACTTTGAAACAACCGAAATACTTTTTTTTGTCCCTAACATCTTTTGAGCAAAAAGAAAAAATCATTAATTACGATACGAACAAATCAAAGCGAATAAAAAACGGATAGTATATGTGCATGTCTTCGTTTCTCGTCCCTGACGGGCTGCGGAGGGTTAACCTCTGTATCTGCTTGGTCCCAGAGTGACTGAAGGAATTCATATCTTTATCTCCTTCAGTTCTGTCGTTGCAGGATGTTTGTTTGGCATTTGTTAAAAAATGTCATTGTTTTACATATAGGGATATGTTTCACAATGAACAACGTTTTTGTCGCAATTTGGCAAAATTCTCAGCAGTGTGTGTGAGTGACTGCATCATTTGGGCTGCCATGTTGTCTCCTCCTGTCCTCCATTTTGTGATTCTGTCTCTTGCTTCTTGCTCACCTGCTTTTATCAAAGTTTTATCAAACTCTCTCTGGCTTTTTATCAAAGTGAAAAAAATAATAATTCTATAGCTTTCACATGATTTACAGATGTACATTTAATTTATTTTAAAGACCTGTCAGGCTTTTGTTTCATTGCTGAGGCAGCCAACCTGAAGGCTGATAACTCTGCTTTTTACCTCAAAGTACCTTCCTTAGGGACTGAAATCTGCCAACTACTGCAACAAGTTGAAAGCTGTCTTGACAGGCAAAACTCCTTAAAAGGAGCATTGTGTCCTATTTGACAAGCCGTTTACTACTTAAAACAATTTGTCCATGTAATCAGCAGCACGCGTGTTTGAGACTGCATGCAATGTTAGTTTTTACAGCTCTGCAGCGCGAGCGACTGTGACCCGTAGCCCCATAATGGCCACCGGGGGTCACGGAGGTTAATAGAGACTGATGTATGAGGCCCCAGAGTGACATCCCAAAGGGGATGGCCCCTTAATCCTTATTAGGCCTCTGTGTTAGTGATCCTTACCTTTCAAAGCAAACAGCACGCTCCCTTTGCCGTGGGGCCCCAGCCTGCCCCCAGCGTTACACTTCTGACCCCAGGGTCGTGGCCTTTGTTCAGAACCCTTCAGAGACTGACCCTAGGGGTCACGGCTGTAATAGAGAAGTTGTTGAGGCGCGTGCTGCTGAGGGGCCCCTCAGCAGACCACCTCGTAGAGACAGCCGGCCCCGCCGCTCTGGTCACCGAAGAGAGGAGGAAGTGTGTGTTCACCAGAGTGTGAATGTATAGATAGCTGGAATTTATAGGCGTCAAACACAACACATATTATATGTGTAAGTTATTACCACTCAGTACAATGTCGTAAGCTTGCAAGTAAGACCTGAACTTTGGCATTTTAAATGCAGTAAGTCATGTATTCACAGAAATAGCTTCTTCAGAGAGGCTCACATCGCTCTTTACTGACTTTCTCAGGTGCTTCTACTTATTTAACTACATATTATTCACTGATAATTAAAGGCTACAAGCAATAAATTTAAGAAATTGCATTTTTTGTAAAGAAATGGATTATACATTTAGGTTTTTTGATTTTTTTTTTGCCCTCTCTGCTGATGACTTCTTCTCAAAAAGTAAACTGTCAGTCTGCTAATCTGTTGTAATTCCGTTAAAAACCTATCTAACTTATTTGTCATTTAATTACAATTAATGTTGTGATTTGTCTATATCTATACTGTATAATTTTTGCTCCTGAGTATTAAAAATTTTGTGGCTTATATTATTCTTCAGTACTACATGTGTTGCTTTTCTCAGTGCTGTACAGCACCGAGATGTGTGTGTGTGTGTGTGTTTGTGTAACTCGTTTTGACTCAGACATTCACGACCATGTTGCCACTGTGAAACATGAGTTGTGCAGCACCGACACATGTACTGTGATCGGTTTATTTGATAGTGTTTTGTATTTAATTCCCCTCCCCTTTGTATATTCGATTTTTGCAGATTTGCAGTGTGTGTGATAGAACCTAATCGCTTCACTGCAGCTTCTCCTCTTTCCTGCTGTGCTCCAGCTAAAATTTGCAGAGCTTCAAAATATGAATTGCATGCATGTGAAATATCAACAATGCAATATGGCTTTTTACACTAACAATAAATGTAAGGCAGAGCACAGCTTGGTTTTAATCAGGAGGTGAGGGTGTTGATGAAAATATTGCGGTTGTGGACTCTTGAAGGTGTCATAAATGAGGTTGTTAATATTGGAGTTTCATCAATGGCAGCATTACGCAGGCCGCTCCTGCAGGGGCGAGGCCGTGCAGAGGGCTACAGTGTCAGAAGTTGGCAGCTGAGCCAAAACCAGAGCCGTATCCTCAAGTGAACTCTCCACGACGTACGGTGCAACAGGCTCTGCCAAGTTTTTTGAATTCCTGCCACATGTTAGATGGTAAACAACTGACTAGCAGAAACAGTGTCTTAGATAGATGAGGAAGGCTAAGGGACTCTTCAAATTGCTGATGAAACATGCATTTGTTTACACTATTGTTTGATTTATATTCAGCTCGCAGTTGTTGTGGCGTTTTATGCTTGCAGCGATCGCAATTGGTTCAAAGACGTGGCGAGATGTGACGTCACAGGGTTCAATGTGATGACTGGTGCTCGATCCATTTTTCTCATCAAGGGACACGAGTGAATTCATACCTTAATAAGAAACCATCGGTTGCCTCATGTCGAAGCCCTGTAGTAACCAGATTTCTTTCTCACTCGTGCTCATTTTTTCACAACTGTTAAGTTTTTCGTGTTAGTGCGTTGTGTGTTTTTGATATGCGGATGGTGCAACGGGACACAGAACACAGGGAACCTGAGTTTCATTTGAGACTGTGGAAAGCTGAGGAGAGTTGGGCAAGACAAGTGCACTCACTCTCTGTCTCTCTCTCGCCCTCTCTCTCTTTCTGAGTCCGTCCTCTGAGGTAGAAACATACACACACACACACACATACACACACACACACACACACACACACACACACACACATACACAGCAGCGTAACGCCTTTTCTTTCAGCATCCAAGACTGAGAGTAAGGAGGTAGGAGACACTGCAACTAACCAAGCGGCCATATTAGTTTGCTGTTCAGTCGCTCATATTCGCTCTGCTCTTCGTCTACTTCTCCACTGTAAGAAAAACCACGTATGATAAAATGGTTAAGTGTACATAGGGGAGATTTTTCCCACCTTTTCTTGTTTCAATGCGCAATTCCCCTTTAGATTCTGTGTGAGCAATAAAGACAGATTGAAATCAAGACCAGCTAGCCGTGCTCCATGATGTGAGATCCGTCGTTTTTTTGGACAAGTTTTTTCCCTTTTTCCCCTCTCTTTTGTGCGGCTGCTACTTTGGGGAGAGAGGAGGGGAAAAAATTTGCCTGTGCTGAGTTCTGGGTTTCTTTTGGGAAAGAGAAGACTGGAGGGGAGGGGAATGGCGTCCAAAGAGAGAGGAAGTTGTTTTTTTGCCATGGGGGAATCTGTTGCAAACAGCTCAGGGGCATTACAGCATTTTGGCCACAGAGAGAAGTTTTTGGGGACAGAAGTTGGGTGGAAACCGGACGGGTGTGAATAACCTTCAGCAGGCTGATGCAGAGGTTGGTAGGTGTGCATGAGAGCCAGAGAGAGAGAGAAAGAAAAAGAGAGAGAGAGAGGAAGACAGCAGGGGTGGTATCTGGCACAAAAACATAAAAAAGATCCTCCTCATGCAGGCTTAAATTAACACTAGCTGTTCAGAGCAGGGCTGTTTATTACTGTAGGCTATAACAGTGCTACTGAAAGGACAAGAAAGGGTGGGAGACAGAATAGGCTGGACACTGAAGGGGAGGCGGAGGGGGAAGGAGGGTGCAGGACACGAGCAGAGTCATCAGCAGAGTCCATTTTATCGTTCGGTTACTGCCCGACATTTCTCCTCTCCTTATTCGCACGCAGGACCGCTGCTGGTGCTGCAGTTTGCAGCAAGGCAAGATTGGCCTAGTAATGGCACATGGCGGGCGCACTGCGGTAAATATTACAGGATTTCACAGCACAGTTCACTGTTGCAATCATGGCAAGGCAGTCGCACCCAGGTGCTTATCTGGCTTTGATTGCGTGCCAAAACAGTCAATGTAGCTTTTCAACTCATTACCGTGTCTGCGGTCAAGAGGCAGAAGCAGTAATCAAGACAATATTCGTCAGTGATCATGCCAAACTTTCTTTATCGGGCCTTTATTAGGGACCCACTGTTGCTTGTAGGTCAAATGTGTGATATCAAACTCCCAGCAGCTACAGCTCTGAAATAAAGAGATGAATCGTTACATGAATCTCAAAGTGAGGTGTTGCAAGTTGTCCCACAATCCTTTAATCATTCGTGAGTATGTGTGTGTTTGCTGTGACTCTCCTCCTCAGGAGAAGTGCACTGTGCCCCGCCACCCCCACACCCACCCAC
>NW_019524449.1:263338-276459 GCF_002814215.2 Seriola lalandi dorsalis | reverse complement strand
ACCCCACCTCATGCACACGCACGTCGCGCTGGGTCGGTGATGAAAACGCGTAGTGCGCACGCACTCCCACACGTCCCTGTTTCATCATCAGCTGAGCCCTTTCTCCTCCACTCACAGCTCTTCTTCCCTCCCTCTCTCGCCCCCTCCCCTCTCTGCTCTTGCTTCTTTTTCTATCCATCGCTCTCCTCCTCCTCTCTCCCTGGGTCCCGGCCACATGCGAGAGGGTAGACTAGGACGCTGCAGCTCTGAAAAAAAAAAGAGGGGAAAAACGCTCTGCTGCTATTTCTACAGGCGGGCCCTCCCCTTTAGCTAGTCTGTGCCAAAAGAGGGAGGGATTTTTTACTACTCCCAGTCCCAGGATTTTAACCCTCTGCCTGCTCTTGCTTCTCTCTGCAAGATCTGCTCCTCAATATCATGCAACAAGTGGCTTTGCTTTACTCCTGGTTCGACATTGCTGCGCCATTTGCAAAGACATTTTTCGGGACCCCAGTTTTCTTCACTTCACGGGCGTTGATCACCTGCATTTGGTCAGTTTTTTGCTTCTTCTGGGTTGTTGTCAGTAGAGTTAAACTGGACTGAGAATCAGTGGTTTTGGTTTGTGCCCTGCCGTGGTGCGAAAGGCTTTTTGAGCACGTGTTTCTTGATTGCTCGCCATGCTTCCTTTTTCTTGTGAGTCCTCCCAGAAGCTGACGGACGAAGACAGCAGTTTGTTTTCAGCATGCTGTTCGAGCAGCTGCTTGATTTCATGTTACCTGTGAATGTATCTCGATTTCAACAGATGATTTCTCATGTATTTTCCTGTTCTCTTATCTCCTTTGCCCTCCACCTTCCTCACCCTTTCCATCTCTAAACCTCTCCCTCTTTTGGGTTTTCTGCCCCACCCTCTCTTCCTCACGCCCCCCCACCCCCCTCTCTCTTTCTTTCTTCCTCTCTCTCTCTCTCTCTCTCTCTCCCTCTCTCTTGTGGGCAGTCTCCAGTGAAAGGGGAGCAGGAGGGCGGAGCAGCAACGGGGCTTTTTCTGGGACAGGTGCCAATTTCAAACAAAAGACACAAAAAGCCAAAAAAGAGTGAGATAGTTCCCAATGACAGGGAAAAAGTGGCATGTTTCAAGAACTGATTTGTAGTAATTACATGTGTGTGCATGTGTAACTATTCTCCTCTTGCAGGACTTTTTTTTTTTACTGCATGACTGAGTAGCAGCCGAGATCTTGAATCCTCTCTTTCCCCCCCTCTCTGCTGTCTTGCTCCCGTGAAGGCATTTGAGTTTCGAGCGGGGAAAAGAAGGAGGGGTGGGTGGAGTTGGGAAGGGGCAGTGGGAGGCGGAGCCTTGCCTCCTCTCCTCCCTGTCGAGTCTTCTGCATTATTCATATGCCTGGGCCAGTGCTGCGATCTGACTGGCTGCCTGGCTTAGCATTCACCCGACATTCAGCGGCTCTGTTTGCTAACATTCCTCATTCAAAGCCTTGTTAACTGCCAGACGGGAGGAACACGCGACTCCATGGGAAACCCACATGGCCTCCCCATTGTGGCGGGCCCTGACAGTCTCAGACTAGGAGGTGGCAGACAGGGGAGAGCGAGGGGAGCCAGTTTGTAAATATTAGAAAGCAGTTAGCTGAGGTTAGGCAGGTTACCCAAGGCTTAGAGACGGGTTTGGGGTGAGGTGGCCAGATTGACAGGGTAAAACCCAGACAGAGGGGCAGACAGATGGGCAGACAGACATATAGACAAGGCGTTGAGGCAGACAGGGAGGCTGGCACTTGCTGGGACTCTGAATGGGTCTCTCGTTGGCGTGTCCGCCTACTCCTTGCAGGGAGTGCAGAGCTGTGTGACTGATTCCAAGCTCCTTCTCTGCCCTTCTCTACAGAGAGGATATGTGGACATACTGTGTGCAGCTACCGGAGGATCCAGCACAATGAAACAGCGGAGATTTCGGCGCTTTCCCCCGGATAGCTGATGGCTGTGGTGTGTGTGCCAGCTGCCTCAAAGACTCAGTGGGTAAGTCAAAGAGTCTGTGTGGGTGTGGAGGTAAGTGTGTGTGTGCATGTACGCCTATGTGTGTGAAGCATGCACACATGCAGAGGTATTCTTTTGACAAAACGATGAAACACAGAGACGAAACAGACACTGGAGAGCGGCTATGTTTGACCCGATCTCCATGTTGGTGTGTTTCAACGTTGTGTCTGGGTGTTGTTTCTTTCAGGGCTACATGACTATCCAGAGAGAGGAGGCTTAACTAAATATAGTCGAACCAGGGGGGAAACGTGGCATGGGCTTTGAATTTCAGACGAAACCGAGCTAATCTGTCCTCTGGTGCGTTCCTACCTGCAGTTTTGCACTCCAGGTCGGCCTTTTGTGTGTGTGAAAGAGAGACGGTTTTGGAGGGAGCTGAGAGGGACCAGTGCTGTAATGTTGGGCCGAGGGCCAGACAAGGCCTGCTACACAAGGCCGAGCCCCACCACAACGCTCCCCCTCTCTCTCTCTCTCTCTCTCTCTCTCTCTCCCTCTCTCTCTCTCTGTCTCTGTCTGTGTCTCCCTCTCTCCTTTTCTCTCCAGGTCAGCTATCAGAAAACAATTAATCGCGATTCTCATACTGAGTTTTCTCATTAAAACCCCATCAAGTGAATATGTGCGAGGTTTAGGAATTGTAATAGAAGGTAAAACATTGGAAAATGGGTCAATGCTGACACGTGGCCACTCGTAGCTTTAATATAGCTCGAACAGGCCTTTCGGACGTTAGGTGTAATATGCTTTACTAACATGGCTCAACTATAAAGCGCAGTCTCATATTTAAAATTTTATTTAACATGCATAAACAAGAAAAATGCTTCGAGGCATTCAACTGTAGACGTTTCTCTCCTCGGTTCGACTGTACGGTTTTAAAACTGAATTAAATTCAAAGTAATGTCAGCTTGCTACACAGAATTTGGGTTGTGTATTTCAACCCGGAATAGAGCGGCATGCTTTTTTAATGAATTTTTAAAAAGTTATACATTCATTTACTTTAGTATCACAACTGCTTTATCCTCGAGGAAGAACATCAGCTCTAATTTTGACCGTATTATATCATATTTTCCACATAATTAAAAAACTCAATATGCCACACCCCTCATCAATGCCATTCAGCATGGCAGCTTTTAATTATCGCCTATAAATCAATTTTTCAAACAAGTGCTAATTGAAAATCGTCCTTTTTTTCCCCCCACATTGCCTCTCGATGTGGCTTCATGTTGAACACCTCAGCACATCAGAGTCGACCATGACCGATAGGTAGGAGTGGAGGCAGTGTGAGTCATCACAGATAGCTCTAGTCATCCCACCTACGTCCTACGTTTGACAGGCCTATTCATCCGCCACTCTCGCACCACCAGGCCTGGTGCGAGCTCCGCCATTACTGTCACCCCTGACGTCGCTTCCCTTGTTTGCTGTATCCGAAAAACCTCTTCTGAGACCCTCAGCCAGGTGAAATTATGAATTAATACGTCAGAATTCGGAGAAGGAACACGTCATTGCTGGACACCAGTCAGTTCAAGGTGCAGCATTAAAAACTGCAGCAGAGTCAGATGGATTAGGTTGATTTAGATTTTTCTCAGTTTTCTTTTCTATTTCTTTCCTTTCTACTTCAATTAGTCTGAATCTGTTGAACACATGCTGTAGAGATAATATTAGCTCATATAGGTAATATTTTCGGCCGGTTGCGCTGCTATTCGCAATCAAACGGCCCGAATGGAAACGAGGAGAAAGGTGCTCTGATCCGCTTTTCCTCCGAAATGGCGGATCGTCACGATAACTTTTGAAAAACGTCGAAAATATTTTCTCCCTAACGTGGTCATGTTTTAAAGTGTCCTCTGCACACTTAGATTCTCTGATTTGTCAGACGTATTTATGACATGAATTACAAAAGTCATAGAGTGTATGTCCACAAAATATCGGCCGTCCCAGAGAGAATATTTTATACCGAGTAAACCGTAAAAACGAACCTGGTTAGATCTTGGAATTCATAAAAAACAACATATTTTCACACAAAACTGGCAGCAAGTTGCAGTTTGTTGTGAGATTTTATACAATACTCTGATTTCCTATGCTTTAAAAAAAGTTTGACTCTTATGTTGTAAAGGACAGATCACTGAGTAGTCATACATAGAGTTTTGTAAAGAGAACAAAAATGAAAAACAATCACAGATTTGGCCTGAACATCTACTCTGTGTCTGGTTTATAAAATAATTCTAATGTGAACATTACAAAACCAAAAAATGGGGGAAATGTGAAAAACTGAGCATAAAGACCATCACACTACATCTTGAACCACACACACAGGACACATGCACGCACAAACGCACACTCTCGCACAAACATGCACACAGGCAAACACCCAGACACATTTGATGCTATGTACCCCACAATGAACCCTGGCTCCTAAGATGAATGGGGTTCCCACGCCTCTCCCAAGGAGTGCAGGGCACAGCCTCCTCCTCTGAGTATTCACACACACACACACACACACACACACACACACACACAATGCATGCACTACAGATGGCCACACAGTCTTACTCAAACACAGGTGCATTTGAGAGTAATACAGAGGCATCCACTTGCAGTGAAAAGGTACAAGGGCACATTTTAAAAAGCACACACAGACATACTTTTAAGTATTGATTATTATTCAGAGCACTTGCAGCCATGTCAGTTTTAAAGATGGAGTTACACAGAGTTATCTTTATTCCCAGCACTTTGGCAATTTGGCATAAAAAGCGACTTTTAATTTGTTAAGCAGCAAACCAGATGGGAAATGAGCATGAGACTTATTAGGAGTGTTTTACTTTCAGTTACAGTTCAGTTACACCTCTTTTTGTTTCACTGTGTGTGTGCGTATGTGTGTGTGCCTGTGTGAGAATGTGTGTCAGTCATAAGGTTTTGTTTTGCAGGGAGAATTTAAATGAAGCAGAAACAAAAGTTCGTGGGAAAATCTAACATTTCATTTTCTAAGGGTTCAGCAACACAAAGTCCTTCAGTGTGTGTGTGTGTGTGTGTGTGTGTGTGTGTGTGTGTGTGGTTTACAAGTGAATATATATATACGTTGCTTGTATTCAAATGCTACAGTTTGATTGCTAAATTAAAAAGGGATATATTTTAATATTTATTTGTGTCATATTTTCTTGAATACATCACTGTGTTTTTCAGTGATCATGTTAGAATATTGCTTTTTTTTTCCCGTGGAAAAATAGATCCATAATTTATTGTTACAATATAATATGTTTTTATTGAATTACATTTCTTTAATTACTTAATTATGGAAAAATACTTTTTCTAAAATTACTTTTGCCTTGACCGCATTGTGTGTGTGTGTGTGTGTGTGTGTGTGTGTGTGTGTGTGTGTGTGTGTGAGTGAATGAGAGAGAGAGAGAGAGAGAGAGAGAGGTGCAGAGAGAGAAGGTGATACCTGTAATATTTATTTATATAATATATTAGAAATTTTTGTCTCTAAAAACTAATTGAAAATTAAAGATTTTTATCTGTAGCTTAATTTGAAACGTGTTTATATTTAAATGTTAAATTGCCTCCTTTTATATTTTTTATGTTTTGACCACTTTCTAATTTCATCATTTTATTTTTAGAAACTGAAATTTGACTACAATAAAGAAACTGATAATTGCAGAAAAATTAAAATGACTTTCAAACAAAAAGCCACAACTTAATTTGCAATTCCAATATCACACAGTAATATAATTCCCACTGGTAATTTTCTGAAGCTTATGCTTTCCTGAGAGATGTATCTCAGCTTCTTCCACACTGGCCAGTATACGGTAATACAGTTATCCAGGCTAAATTCGGCTGCAGTCTTCTCAGCCATGATCATTCTAACATATGTTACATCAGCCTTAATGATACACTCAAGTAGCTGCTTGGCAGGTTTTAGACCTGAGGGCTACATGGACACCTTAGTGTGTGTGTGTGTGTGTGTGTGTGTGTGTGTTTTGTGAATATATCTGCACAGTATTGTGTGTGCGTGTGTGTGTCGATGTGGATGTGGATGTGTGTAAAGATAACTATATTTACGTCTCTGTTTTTCTCTTTAATTTTCAGGCTCATTATTTGGGAATGACTTTTATATTTCCTGGTCAGACGTCAATATCAAGGTTGGTTTAACAATTTATTAATTTTCTATATTTTTGAATTTATTTTTATTTCATTTAAGTATGTATTTACTTCACACTCAGTGATGTGTTTTTTAAGTGTGTGTGTTTGTGCGTGTGTGTGTGTGTGTGTGTGTGTGTGTGTGTGTGAGTGCCACCACACTACAGAATTCTCAAAATCAGAAATCACCTCGGTCTGGTCTGTTGCAGAGAATATGCATCATCTTCCTCTGTCAGTGGCCCGTAGTCGCACGACACAATTAACACAGTTTGTTGTTATTTTATCGAACCCTGACCCGGCCCACATTGTTCCCGGCACACAGCAGCGACGGTGGCAGCGAGTGACATGTCCCATCAAAACCGGCTGCAGTGCGTTGTGTGTGTCATGTCATCTGAATCAGTAAGCGTCTGCCGCAGCTCAAAGATAATCTCCTCAAAGGAAATTAGTCAAGAAAAAGGGGAAAGAAAAGCCGTCAGCCTAAAGGTCAAATGAAGATTAGAGGGAAACAGTACACGAGGGCACACCGGCTGGCACCCGGAACTGCACAAAGGCCTCATTGTCACGGCCCTGCACACTCTCCTTGCGTACTTGGGGAGACATGACACCTGTTGGTGGTTTTGGTCAACTGCAGGCTGAGTGACAGGACGCCTTCACAGGTCGAGTGGTGGTCCTCAGATTTTGGGTTTATGACGTTTTTTCTTTTCGCTCTGTGCACACTAAAATAAGACGATGTTCCAAGGCACAAGAACGTCTTGAATTCTTTTGGATGCAGCCTGGATCAGCAAATGGTCAATCATCAAGTAGAGTCACAGGTTTGATTCAGGGTCACAAGTTTTATCTGTCCTGCGTTTTACCCGTAGTCTGCCACGACGTAAAAGTTATACCGACAAAGGTTGAAACACTGAACAGTGGAAAAAAATATATAACTTTTGATTTATTCTCACTGATTTTACAGTTTTATTTCGATTCTTCAGACACACGGGTTCTGCGTACTTCAAAGAGTGCAGTGGTTAATCTCAAATAATTGTAAGGATCATTCTTGACAGTTTAACACAGTTTTACGGTTTATGGCGCCATGTGTCCAAAACACGGGGCTGAATATTCTTTTGGAAAGTTGTATGAGAGCACGTGGCTTCAGGGTGTTCCTCACTTACACCTCTCATTAGTTAATAATATAATTTGTATTTTTTACAGCCTGGACACAGGTGTTCATTTGGGTTGTGTGACTGTGATAACACCCTTTGGACACATTTTATTTATTTTAATATGGTTATTAAATAATCATTTAAAAAGTTACTGCTGTAAATATACAGGATGAATTTAATTGCACAGTAGTCATTAAAAGTATGAATTTAACACTCGCACCAAAGGCATTGTTAAAGGGTCAGTGCATTAAAATTACAAGAAACATATTTCCTCACAAATCTCCAGTAGTTTGTAGCCATGCAGAGAGTGCTGGTTTAATGTGTCCATGTTTCGACACATCTGCTGCTGTCTCTGCTCTAATATAACAGACGTGAATGAGATTGTATTGACGGTGAATCCAAAATTACATTAAAACTGCTGTAACATCTCCTTCCCGAAAACAGTGTCCTTGTTGCTTTGCATGATTGGCGAAATGAGCAGTTGTCAGTTTTTTATAGGGCAGTTTACAGTTGAGTTTACAGTGAGGTGTGTTGACGACCCAGAGGAGATGCCGGATTTTGAACATGTCACTTTTCAGTGGTGTGAGTACCACCAACACCGTCCAGTCACCTCCAGTGTGTTGGAGGGGACGAAGAAATCTCAGGTGTATCATTCAAAGCCTGGGCACATTAAACTAAAGCTAGATACCGCTTGGTCATAAAATGTGTTTTGTTTTGCAATTTGCCTTAAGTGACCCTTTAAGTAAAAGGTCTTCTCCCGTGTGAACCTGATACCTTGCCGTGCACACATTAGCAGTGTAAGTGGAGCAGTGAGATGCAGTCAGGCCTGCTGTATACCTCACAGGCTTGGACATTAAGTAGCTCGTGTAGAGATTTGTGTGGCATTTATGGGATAACCGACCTGCAATAAAAACAGCCGCAAACCGGTGTGTGCGTGCGTGCATGCGTGTGAGGAGTTCAGGCAGTGACTCACTTTTATAAGTTCGACCCCACCTCACTCCCTCGCGTCTCCCCCGTCGCTCCCCAGCTCGAGGGGAAACCACAGCAGAGCCGCGGCCTCTCCCGTCTCACTCAGGAAACTCCCTCAAACAACCACAACCTGTCTGCTTGACCTTTCAGCCAAACACACACAGACATACAAATTTATGCTCATTTGCACCAAGATTTCCTGACATACACAAATAGGCTACAGATGAAGCACAACAGATAGCTTCAGGGGATTTATCCCACTAATTTAAAGTTAATGTTAGTTAGTGTTTGTTTACCTAAGAGGTGTTACCTAAACTCCTAGGTAACAACGCAGACTGCCAAACAGGATCCTCATAAATAACACAGAGAGACACTCTCACTCTCTGTGTCCTCGCACATGCAAGCACCTGCATCGGTTTGCGCACACACACACACACGCGCGCGCGTAGGCACAGATAGCGCTTTCTGTGTGCTGCACGTGTGAGCGTGCAGACTCACATGCACGGTAGAGCGCTTTTCTTGTGTGAGGCTCATGTGTAAGACAAGAGGTGAAAGTCGGACCTTTTGACACCCAACCGCAGCGCACTCTCTCCTCTCATTTGTCTCGATCAGGAAGAGGAAACCTGAGAGGAGGCGAGCTGACAGACCTGAAGCCGCTGCTGCAGAGAGGAGGTGACCTGTCAAGCACAAGTGACACACAGGAAGTATTTTGACGGCATACTTCGTTCTGCAACAATTAAAGCATGAAGAAATAATACGTCACTCAGCACTACTCTAACATCAAATTCTACATTAAAAGAGTATTGATAACAAACGGATGAATTTCATAAATACAATGAACCCTACTCAGCAAAAGACAGTTCAGCATACAGATTATTCGATAAGATAATTAAGTTTTTTGTGTCTTAATTGGCTTTTACAAGAGTTGAAAGTCAAAAAGAAATGTTTTAAATTGAAATGTAGCAATGTAATTCAACCATATCTCCCGACCAAGCATATCTGTTTTATATGGTCATAGTGTCATAGCTTAAAAGATAATTAGGTTGCTGTGGCTTTTGATAGAATATAGATTTATAAATTTCTTCACTTGCTTAATGAATGAAATATCTACTCACAGTATATAGAATGCATTAATACCAATAATACAAAAATGATATATGAGCATGGAAGTTCAGGCTGTGTGTGTAAGACAAAATCATCTCAATTCAAAGGTCCACTTACTCACTTTTTCTGACTTTTTAACAGTTTCTCATGGCATTGATTAGTGAATATATATTTAATTTTTCAGTGCCCAGGAAACAGTAGGTGTCAGTATTGTTTTCTGACATCAGTGTTAGAATTACACACATCATATATAATAACCCATTTATAAACACACACTTTGCATTTGAGATTTTGTTTGCTGTGTCTTTCCCTGGTTTGTGGCGTTGGGCTGCCGTTCCCCGCAGGTCGACCGTCGACCAGAGACCCCTGCAGGAGATAAACTGTCCTTTGGGGTGAGGTAGTAGGTTGTATAGTTTTAAGGGTCATTCCCAAGCTGTCAGATGACTATACAACTTACTGTCTTTCCTGAAGCGACTGTGCTGACATCACAATCGTCACTGTCACGAAGGAGAATGTGACTTCACTGCAAATGTTTATTTTCCCCTTTTAAATGTGGACTTGTCTCCTACTCAAACAATGCACTCCTTTCATAGAATCAGTGAGGAGCAGTACAACCTTGTGATTTGCTTTATTAAAGTTAGACGGAGAGGAGGTGAAACTGAGGAGAGGCTGGTAAGTTGGAGAGAAATGTTAGAAATCATCTTTTCAGACAAATTAGATGTTGATGTTTAAAAAAATAAATGCTACAACAGGATTTTCTTGCATGGACATTGAGTAGGTTATCCATTTCAATTACCTGATGTTCATTAGTGTGTATTTCTGAAATACAGACATTTTTTGGAATTTTAAACAGAACTTTTGAGCCTTTCAAGCCGCTAAAATGTAAATTTAGGAGCCTCTTACTGCAGTTATGCTTATTATAATTCCAAATGCCTCAACATGCATATTTGAATACTGGTTTTAACTCTTAATGTTCTCATCTAAAACCTTGGTGTGTCCTCTGTGATAACAACACGGCAGCTCTGTCTTCATTTACACAGTGATCACACGTGACCTCCTCACAAACCCTCACATCCCGATCCTCCTCCCTACCCACCTGGGTGACTTATGGTGTTCGTACAGGGTGAGGTAGTAGGTTGTGTGGTTTCAGGGTTGTGATTTTACCCCATCAGGAGCTAACTATACAACCTACTGCCTTCCCTGGAGGGCAGCAATACATCACAGGAGCACACGTGGCCTTGTTACCATTCTGCTTAGGAGAAAAAATGACATCTCATGACTCTTGTTTATTAAGGTCAACAGAGGACTGGCATTTAATTTGAAAGGTTTCTTTGAGGTGGTGAGTAGTGTTGGATCACACTACATGCACTAGTCACTCAACAGTTGCAGATCATTCATGTTTTAACTTGTACTTTTTCAACAATAAAGATTTTATAAGAAATAATTACAGAAGTAACCAATGACTGGAGTCTGATTTTTCCAGTGTTCTGAAGTGCAGAGGTGCAACAGTAAAGTCTTAGTTGTCGGAATATTTTCGTAGAAACGTTGCCTTATTCTGTAATCCTTTTAAGGAGCTCATTATATGTTGAAATACTAATCTTATAAGCCTCTGTGGCTTAGGAACACATAGACATGTATCTGTCTGTCTGGAAGAATGCTCCAAAGTATGTGTTCATCATGTGTCTTTGTACTTTAAAACAAAGGCAATTATTTGGGATTTTTTCCATGTTAGCTGTTAATAACATCCTGAATCAAAGGAAGAGAAAACTGTAGAAAACAATCTGAAGGTAGAAAATTCAAAGTAAACAACCATAAAAGAGTGAAACGGTGACAATGGTCACACATTCTCAGTACTTTGTGATTTTGTTTAGTCATAGGTTTTGAGTTTTCCAGTTTGATCCCAAACTTCACCAGAGCTGATAACTGCGACTTAAATAAGCTGCAGAGTGCAGCAAGCTGTCTCTAATTCAGAAAACACGAGCGTGCGTGTTTCTCTCACAGATGGAGCAGGAGAGCAGGTGCTGAGGTATCAGCCACAAAATCATACATTATCACCCTCCCACTTGTCTGTGCGAGAACACACTGCGCACCTTCAGATGTGCTGTGGAAGTCAACGAGCAAAGATGATGGTCAAAATACCCCACAGTCCCTCACCTTAGGACAGACACACTGAAAGAATCTTATGCATCCATACGCAGTAGATGGCGCCAGATATTACATGTTGTGTTGATTGGCTCTTTACTTATATTACTAGATCTATTTTATAGCAGGTTATAAGGTTATGGAGATTATCGGCACAGAGACCAACAACCACCTGCAGACAGGAAGGGAGTGTACACTCTACAAACTAAAAGTGCACACAAAATGAAGTGGTTAAAATACAGTACGGTATGGTGTGATTGGAAAATAAATGTTGCTTTAGGTGAGGTGTGTGTTTCAGTTTGATGTCTTCAAAATCTAGAGCAATCAACAAAAGAAGTATGTCCTTGTTAGGCACACCAAAGTGCACAGTGCTTTAGTAGCAGTAAATGCCATTATACTGACTGACCTGAGTAAATCTTTAAAAATAATGACCGAAAAAGATGTAGAGAAGAGAAAGAAATGAGTCAGAGAAGCATTTTTAAACATGGATAAAGGAAGAACTGGCTGCAAGTAAATCATCTGGAAGAAGCGCACTGTTTATGGCCTATGGGGCAGAAAATTCCTCTTACAGTTTTTCTTGTATGCATCAACAAACTCATTATTGCTGGAGACCATCACAGACAGAAGAGACTAAAGTTTTGTTTCTTTATGTTATATATTATAAAGTCAAACATCATCTACAGCCAACTGAACAAACTCATAGCGCTCAACCAGCTCTTTCAATAGTCTGTTTACAGGTCTCTCACTGTCAGTGTTCACCTTCCTGGTATGTCTGGTATGCCTTCTCTAAGAGGTCAAAGCAGGACTGGACAACATCTCACCTCAAACAGTCCACGCCTCAGCTCACTCTCATACATACAGACTACAATGGCCCCATTTCAGTTTTACACAGGTATTTAAAAGTGGGTGTTTTTTTTTTGGCTCAACCATTATGACAAATATGACAGAGAAATATACACTATTATATATATTCATAATGTACATGTAGCAATAGCAATACTGTCACTAAATAAGAGTATGAAGTATTATTGGCAAATCTGTGAGTGCAATACTATTATATATTAGATCTTTTTAAATGATAGCAATGTATCATATTTGATAAGATCATCATGTTTTGTAATTAAATCTTGATCTCTAAAGAAATCAAATCAATGTAGTAGTTTAAAAAAATATATAATATTAGTAGTATAAAGTAACAAGTACTTAAAAATGATAGGTAAATGTACTTTGATGCATTTCACCACCGAAAGCAGGAAACACTTGGTTCACAGCGAGGTACCTGTTGATCAGGCAGCCGGTCGTTTGGCATTTCATTGTGAATAACGGTGGTTTCATTGAGGATTAACGTAAATTAATAACCTGTTATATGTGATGAGGTTGAGCCACGGTAAATTACACAGTAATTTACCGTGGCTCCTCTGTAAACGGAGACGATCGGCTGACATTTCTTTTACAGCTGCTTGGAGACACAGCCAATCAATGCTGAGTTTTATTGACATCCCTGCTGCCTGTGACTGGAGGCACATAAAGGAAACACATCCACATCCACACACTCGGGCGACCGATCGACCCGTGAGCCACCGGGAAGCGACTGTGTCGTCGTCGCCCCCCCCCCCCCCCCCCCCC
>NW_019524449.1:190650-263318 GCF_002814215.2 Seriola lalandi dorsalis | reverse complement strand
TACTAAAATTAAAAAAAAAAAAAGCGAGGCGGTCTGCTCTCAGGCTTCCAGATCCCCGCACGTCCATTGGCTGAAACCATAGGTGTGCCGGGAGGTGTGTTCGCCGTGTCACCGTCCGTCGCTACGTTATTTCCTGCTGAGAATGAGCGGAGGTTTGACACCGCGCAGCGAGGCGACGCTCAAGTTTACAGCGGAGCAGATCGAGACCTCGCGCTCTCTCTCTCTCTCTCTCTCTCCCCCCCTCCCTCTCTGTCTGTGTGTCTGTACGCGTTTATGTGTATGAGTGTGTTTGCGCGTCGGAGGATCCCGGGACCCAAACAGCTGATTCAGACAGGCGTCCATCCCGGTAACAGCCTCTGGAAATGCTTCGGATACTTGTCTCTGAGGTAATGAACGAGCTTTATTTCCAAACCAGCCCATTGTGTAATGTGATTATAAACTTTAGGAGGATTTCCACCCGGCTGCCTGTTGTCTGCTGGAATTTCAACAAACTTGTATTGTTAACCAGCGCAAACATGAGGCTTTCTACACTGTCACATACTGTAGCTGCTGACTTGTTCTTAATGTTGGGCAATTTCTGTGACTGTCTTACTGTAAGTTGCGAGTGAGCCCACTTAAGCTTAATGACTAATACTTGTCATTGTCACCACTCACACCCACACAGTGTCATTCTGATCAGAGGAATATGTTTTTCTTCAGCATGTTTCCATCTCTTTGCCTGTGTAACATCAGTGTAGCAGAGGAAATAGCGTCAGATCACTGAACATGACATTAATTACGTAATTGCACAACTTGTTTCCGTCAGAATGTGGAAGCTGGTTGCAGGGTTTCCTTTGTACCTGATTGCGGTTTGTCTGTGTTGTACATGGATGATCTTGTTGCCAAAGGAGCAGAGATCTTGGAAAAGGTCACAACAGCTGATCCTGAATCAGCACAGAGCACTGACGCATAGGAGACAGACCTACTCTTCCCTTAACTCATACTCTGCCTACATCTACTCTGCTTAGTGTTGGACCTGAAATAGGAAGAGCGCCTGTTGGTGTCAATCTGACCTGAAGTAGCCTACAATATTTTGTGTTTTCATTTTGCACCGGTCTGGGGTCAGGTGTATCCTCACTGATTTGGTTAAGTACAACTAACGTCCCTCAATATTTCCTCTTCCGCTGTGACCTAAAGATAGAGCCCTCTGTCTGGGATTATAGTTCCTCTGGGACTTTCAACACAATGTCCTTTTGAGGTTAGGTGGAGACATTGGCTGGGCCTGGGTCATCTATGAAAGAGGAAGTAAAGTCATATCAAGCCCAGTTAAGAGTCAGTTGTTGACCCAGTTGAAATATATCAACACAGACCCAGTGAGGCCAGATTATATGGATGAAATAGGCTCAAGTTACAGATCAGCTGGCGTCAGTTTCGACTGATTATGTTCTTGATTAATCTGTTAATATATATTGGTCAATAACAGTGGAAAAAAATCGAAAAGTCAATTTTTCTGCTTTGTCCAACCCCCCCCCCCCCCTCAATTTACCATTAACATAGGACCACGGAAAAGCAAGTCCTTTGTCACATTTGACCACATGGAACCACCGAATGTTTTGGCATTTCTGCTTGAAAGTTACATCAACTAATCAGTGCATACGGCTAATCATTACTGCACTAGATTCTTTCACGCCAGACTGCAGTTCTGGACACAACGACATTCAGATCAATACTGTAAGATCACGTAAACCAGATCTGGGGATAGTGAGGCCTGTGTTGTGATGGGATCCTTACGTATTTTGGATTACAGCTCGGGCACAGTGTAAATTCATTGTCAGGTAAAGAGGAACGATAAAATGAAAGCAGACATATAGGTAAATGATGCCATATGAGCTTCATAACAGCTACAGTGCTGCATTCTTAAACGGTGTCGTTTTTAGGACAAGATCTCAGGCATGTTTAAGAGACATCCTCGGCCGTAGCTGCAGGGCGAAACATGGGTTCAGGGCGTGACTAAAAGTTTGTGAACCCACTGAACTCAGGTTTAAATGCTGTTTATTGTGTTGCAAGGAGCAACAGATTTACTCAATCTACCCTTTGATGGAGAAATCTTCTCAAACTGCCAGGGGGGGGGCATCAGTTTGTCAGAGGGCAGATGTTGTGCGTCAAAGCAACTCGACAGACCAGTTAGTCAGCAGCCGCCTCTACTGCGCGCACCGTCGGTCCCAACATCTCTGCCTGTGCTTTGTCTGAGAAACCTTCAGTAAACAAGAACTGAAAGAAGCCACGCACTGTAAACACTCCATATGGCATGGCGCACAGTAGGATATAGCAGAACACACACACTCACATATTTCCCCCTTTACGCAACTTTGCTTTACTGTCAGGACCTGTCCTCTGAAATGCTGCAACACAAAGACTAGATAAACAGGACGCTTTGATCAATCACTGTCCTCACTGTGTTGACAGACTGCATGTTTTTTATCAGACTGATAAAGGCAGCACTTTACCTAATTATCATGTTCAATCATTAGCTTGAAAAGCACACTTAGAGGCTAAAAGGTCCACGGAAATGAAAGTTAAAGTTGCGCAACCTCTTGTTAGCTAATGCTTCTTCCATGCTCGGCTTACAGATGTATGCAGCTGTGTAAACTGGGATTTTTACATAGGGGCTCGTAGGAGCTCTGAGATTGGGCCCCACAGCCAAGTCTCTCTGTATTTTAGATCAGAGATGTGCTTGTGATTCCTGCTCAGATGATAACCTTTTTATGTTATAACACAGATAAAATTATATTGCAGTAATGTAGAAGCAAAAGGAACAATGTTTTAGGAGGATTGGACGGAGAGAATTCCCATCGCTTATAAATGCAGCTTCCTGTGTCCCTGTCTTTTACACCACATTTTTTTGCTCCTGAGCTACTTGTGCGTAGAAGCGTCACAGCCTGAATACGTTTTGTAAAGTTCTGACCTAATCAGTGTACGAGCCTGTACAGAGCGACAGCGGTGACGCCTGCCGCTGTGAGTTGCTGCGAGTTGGAGAGACAGGGTTATAGAACATGAGCGCTGGACATGGTGCTGTGTTGTTGTGCGATGGCTCAAACAGATGTCCTTTACCCCGCTGGGAGCAGCTGGGAGCTCCACCAAAACCCCCTCCCACACATACTTTAAGCCCAAACCAAACACCTTCACATTATGAACTGAGCAGCCTCTCCTCTGGCGTTAACAGCCTATAAGTTGTACCTGTCCCCGCTGCAGTGGAGTGGCTTTGTTCTCTCGTGACATGTCGGCTTCGTTCGTGTTTTACCCTGGAACACGATAAACCTGCAGCCAGATTCATTTGTAAAATCACATGCTTTCTCAGGGATGAATATCTGAGCTACCAGGTCACCAGGTGCTGCTGCTCTTGAAGAAAAAGGGGGTGAAATCTTTGAACATGTGCAAAATATATATATCAGTGTTGCCTACAAAGATCCTATATACCCAGAGATAATAATGAGATTGCTAACACAGTATAAATAAATGGTTACAGTATATTAAATATAAATCATTAAAATCATCCAAACTAAAATCTGGATCTCTTCTTCCAGTCTGGCGAGTGAGGGGTTTTTCCTCCTGGGTTCGGCTTGAGCTCCACCATGGCAGGGGACCTCTACAGCCCCCCATCCCCACTGGGGGACTCCCTTCTGGACAGTCCCCTGTGCGGAGACCTGATGGACGACCTTTGTGACATCTCCCAGTCTATAGGAGAAGACACGCTCAGATTTGATTTCCCAGAGTACCAGAGCACCTGCTCAGGGTCGGAGAGCTCCATTTCACTGGGTGAGTAGTCAGGTGACCTCAACTAAAACCCCTTCATCTTCACAAGCGAATTAATGAATTAATATTTAGGGGCTCAGCTGCAAATAAAGCAGTGAAGAAAGCAGCAGTGATGATGCCAAATATGAAGCGCCCTCAGTGAACGCTCACTAATTATCTTGCAAATGAACCAGAAGCTGCTTTATAAAATTGTACCGAACACGCCAGATCTTTATCTCAGAACGGGTAATGTTGATCATTACGACAGTGACCCTCTGACCTTTTGGCTCCAGTGTCATGTATGATTATTCACTAAAGAGGCTAATGTATAGCACTGCGTGTCTGATAACACAAGATGAGACATCTCCTCCACGATCCTGTCTGCACATTCCCGAGCAGCAAATGACCCACGTCTTCGATCATTTTAGGGAGACAAATCATCCAAAATGCTTTAGGTCTGCAGCAGACACTTAACTAATCTACTCAGGTAGACAAAAGGAGAGGCCTGTTTGTCAGGACTTCGTAAATGTTGTGTAATACACTGGCTGATTAACTGTCCTGTCGAGAAGATCAACATCACCCTCATTTCTGTGTTGATCATGAAGATAGATCCAGCAACCGGTTAGCGTGACCTAGCATGGAGACAGTAAGCGGGGAACTGGATAGCCTGGCCCAGTCCATCCTCTAAAGATAAAATGATTAGCGAAGCCAATGCTAAGCAAAGTTAACCAACTGTTGGTTGTACCTTTCCCAAAATGTGAAACTGTTCCTTTAAGTGTTGTCAGTTTGTTCTTGTTTGAGATGCACCTTAATTCCACATTTCTCAGGAATACGTGTAACATTTTTCCCACAATTGTTCTCAATTTGGAAAAGATCTTTGTTCAAAGCGTGGCCCAGTGAAATCGCTCACTGTTTCCTCTCTGCTGTAGACACCTTGACCCCAGCCTCCAGTCCGTTGTCGGGGGTGTGTGGCACTGCAGCAGGCCCCGAGGAGGGCCTTCATCTGGAGTGCCGGGTGTGTTCAGACAAGGCTTCAGGCTTCCACTACGGGGTGCACGCGTGTGAGGGCTGCAAGGTGAGAGATGCGGACACAGTGCAGCCAGCTAGAGTACGTACGGTATGCATGTACTGACATACTGTACGTATCAAATTGAGAGAGAGCATGCAAAGATATAAATATAAACATAAAGACAGATTCAATCCCATGCGACCTGGTGCTCACTTGTGTTTTTGTTTTTTTTTTACCTCTGATCCAGTTGCACAGCCACATGTAGAAGCACCAAAAACTAACATTTGTCTTTGCAGCACAACACGAACACAGACATGCGCATGCATGCACACGCTCACGCGCACACACCAAAACACATAGAAAACATGCAGCATGCAGCAGCGCCTGACCTACAGGCCAGTGGAAAGTTTTGGAGACACGCAAATTGGGTCATGTGAGGTGGAGGACATGATGGCCTTGGTTGACTTGTCACCTCTCCCCTGCTTGGCACAGTGCCCAACTGAGTGACGTTGGCACACACGCACACACGCTTGTACACACATGGAGCTGGAGCTGGTACAGAGCTTATACTACAATACCTTTTTACACACTTTTTTGGATTCAATGATAAAAGTCAGTTTTTTGCATTGATTTTCAAAAGGTGAAGCCCTCAGGCCTGAATCAATTTAGCTCTACATGAGTGATCATGACTGATCAGTGATCAGTGTGTGTATGTGTGTGTGTGTGTGTGTGTGTGTGTGTGTGTGTGTGTCAAAACCATGAAGGGTCATCACTGCATTGTTTGTCTTGTCATGTGAGCTTGTCGTGGTCTCAAACCTCTCTAGGTTGTTGCTGCTGCTAATCTTTGTTTGCTATTTTTGTTTGACTTTCTAACTTATGACCTTGCTTCACCTCTGTCAGCCACAACTCCCACCTTAAAATACTGTAATAACCACAGCTTCTTAATGATCAAGCAATCCAGAGTGTCTTTTAAGTTAGACAGAGTTGTTTCACTTGCTACTGCTGTTCTCCTCTGTGTCTTTTACCTCCATAATCACTCCTTTTCCCCAGCTGGTGAGAATGTCAGCATTTTTACTTGGCACTGTGCCTTCAATTTCAGTAGAATCTATAGGAGTCAAGAGAGATGAACGCAGGCAGGAGGCTAACATTTCACAATTTTCATACCTCAATCCAAGTTTTACAGAGCGTCCTGTCAATTACACAATGCCGACTGTGTGCAAACCTGACCGACTCCCTGCGGGTCCCCGGTTTATGACCCACATCTCGCCTATCACAATCACCACAAATAATGCTCATCTCGCCGTCTCAGCGGTCGCCGCCTGGCTTGGCACGCGGCCTGTCATTGTGTCAGACTGCTGCTATTCTAAAGTAGGAACATGATGAAGCTGAGCTGTCGGACGCCGTGCGCACATGTGAGAGACGCATTTTGACAGCAGCCTGTTCCTAAATCCCCTGACTGATGATGCTGCGCCATCACGGAAAAAATCTGGCTTGTGATATGTAGCAGTCACATTTCACGGTTTCCATGCTAGACAGGCTCTGCGTATCATTTTCAACACCTCGCTTCAAAGAGGGGAGCGCTCAGCAGTGGGAATGTGAATGGAATGTGCTGTGATTCTGTGGTGTGAGGGCTTAAAGTCTGTGGTGGCGATGACGGTATGAAATATGTGTTGGGCATTCAGAGCAGCAGGACAGTCAGTCAGAAAGAAGCCTTCAGTTTTAGAAAGTTAAAACCACAAAGGTAAAACGTACCTGCTCAGTAGGTGCACCTCAGAGATGCCTAGATATATATATATAAAAAAAGATGTTTGCCCTAAAGGAAAACGTTGCACAATACATCTCCCTGCTTACGTCTTTACTCTCGTTACTCACCTCTCACGGCTATATATCACAGCAAAGAACTGGCCTCTGGTTGTGCCTGTACACCCATACACACATGCATGCTGTAAACACACATCTGCTCTTTCCTCCAGCTATGTTGTTTTGTAATGCATTTTGATGACTATCATATGGCACTAAACTATATGCCCGGACCTTCGCATTTCTCCCTTCAACATTATCATGAAGATTACACCCAGATCTCCCCACAAAACAACCCCTTCCTTTAAATGACACAAAAGTGATGCGTGACACATAATAACACTTAATAACAATGTGTCGTAACTGCTCTTCAACATAAAGGCAGCCAAGGCCAAAATTGTAAGATGATGGCTGATGTATTGCACAACCATGTGGCGCCAGATATATAGCCGGAAAATAAGGGTTGAGGAATGTCCTGACTGAAATATCACTGATGCACAAAGGTGTGTGTGTGTGTGTGTGTGTGTGTGTGTGTGTGTGTGTGTGTGTGTGTGTGTGTGTGTGGGAGCATATACGTCAAAGGATCATATGTTTTGGCACATGTGCGACATCTGGTAGCGTGTGTTGGCCTGCTTGCCTTTCATCTCAGTGTGTGTTGGAGGCAGGCAGGATGTCTTGTCCAATCGGGGGTTCTTCTTCGGGAAAGGTCAGGGTCTGCTGCGCTGTCTACCTTGAAGCATATCTCTATTTAAATATAGACGTGATCCAACGATACAGTCCAATCCAAAGTGTAATACAACACCAGTCCTACCAGGGCTTAAAAATGTACAGGACACATGCACAGTATTATGGGGTGCTGCAGATATAAGTGTCTGATATATAGTGTTTAACATTCTCTTCAGAATTATACCGCAGCTGTATTGAGGGATGATGACCTTTGTCTGTGATTTCACAGACAAATAGTGAATGCTCCTTCAAGAGTCCATAGCGGAAAAATGTTAATCCTGAACTTCCTGGTCTTTAGAAGTTGTTCACACATTTCTAACAATTATAAAGCACAGTAAAGAACGGAAACATGTCCTTTTAAAGGCATGTCTGTATGACAATTTGGCCATGACTGAAGGTGATCAGGGAACTGAGTCTAGTCCTGATCGCCTGAGGTTGCAGACAGGGCAAGCAAAAAGAGGAAGGACTGTGATAACATAATGTGAGAAATGCATCTGTTAAGCAAGCAGTTTCTTGCAGACTTGGATACTGCAATACATGATGTAAGTAGGGGATATACACATTTGTATCCTTGGAGCTCCAGCGAAGTTCAAGAAAATAATGAAAATGACCATATTTTCTTAATAATAATATTAGTAATAATAAATAAACTTGCAAACAAGTATAAGAGGGTCTAACACCCCGTGCAATTCAGTTTACATCAGTGCACTGTGAAGTAAGTCATTTTCAAGCTACAGAGAGTGAGCTACAGTGTGTTGCTCTCTCTCAACCAGGGTTTCTTCAGGAGGACCATCAGGTTGAAGCTGGAGTACGATAAGTGTGAACGCAACTGCAAAATCCAAAAGAAGAATCGCAACAAATGCCAGTTCTGCCGATTCCACAAGTGCCTCTCTGTGGGCATGTCCCACAACGGTAATGCAAAGTAGTTTGAAGCTAAACTCTGTAACTTTGAATGAATCTGTGAAGTGTACATTAGCTATCACTGTGATCTTAACAATTAATGTAATTGTAATGTCCATTGAACCAATTGTATAGCAATGAAAGAACTTGAAAAGTAAGCATTATGAAAGCAGTTATGTAAAACTCTGCTCGCAAACATCCTCAGACGACACCGTGGCACGTGTTCTTTACAACAACAACAGACATGTCCTTCTGTGATTTGGCTCCAGTTCAATGTGCTTTACATTGACTGGGCTTTTATAGAACAATGTCCTGCTGGAGCCGGCTTGACATTGAGAAACCACAGGCCCGTATACAGAGCGGTGACAAATTAAAGGAAAAACCAACATTAAGTGTCTCTGAACTCTGCTGGAGGGATTAACGGCGTTCTCAACAAAAGATGATGGTGGTGGAGAGCACTGTCTCACATCTCGGTCCAAAATCTCCCATAGGTGTTCATGAAGACCATAGTATATGATTCACATGATTTTCATACTCATACATTCAGTGACCCCTCGTGCCCTCTTGATGGAGGCATTAGCATCCTGGAAGAGAGAATTCCCATCAGGATAGAAATGTTTCATCATAGGATGAAGGTGATCACTCAGAATACCTTTGTATTGATTTACTGTGAGCCCTCCCTCTAAGGGGACAAGTGGACAAGCAAAATGCCAGCAAAATGCCCCCCCACCCCCCTTGCCCCCGCAGCTTAACAGAGCCACCGGATCCCCTCACTATAGGGGTCAAGCATTCAGGCCTCTCCTGTTCTCTTGGTGTACACCACACATGTACTCGCTGACTTGTGGAGTCTGATAACGCATTGACAGTCACCCGAGTGAGAGTTGCTCTTCTGTTTTTCCTTACATACGCATGAGCATCACGTGTCATCAAATGTTCCACCCTATTTACTGACGTCTTTCCCGTAGATCTAAATGCAGATGTCCCTTTAGTCACTGTTCCTATTGAAACACTGGCAAGTTGAGCGTCTTTGTGACTGAAGCTCCTGCCGTCCGTGCCCCAACAATGATCCGTCATTCAAAGTCACTTAGATCTTCCTCTTGCAACTCTTGATGTAAAATCAAAATCAGCTGAGCCTGCTCAGTATTTTCATACATGCCACAGAGCATGATGGGATGTTAATTGCTTAATGTGTGGCAGCATCTGCATTTGTTATGCTTCTCCACTCATTTATTCAGGTTTTTTCCTTTAATTTGCCACCCGTCTGTGGCTCCACATCTGGGCTGTCATCTGTGCTGACTGCCGAAGGGTCATTGGGTTTGTTACAATGGCCTCCCACTGCAGACAAGAACAGTGTCAGAAACCTGAGAGGGAGACGGCATGTTGTCCTCAGAGGAGACAAAAGAGAACAGAACACACCAGACCTGTTGTGGGTGAATGTGAATGCATGTTTGCTGCAGGAATATATGTCTGATATCTCTGTCTGTAGTTTCTTTGTGCATTAAGATAAGTCTTCTAGTGGTTGCTGATAATGAATGCCTTTATGCACCAGCCATCCGGTTTGGTCGGATGCCCCAGGCGGAGAAGCTGAAGCTAAAGGCTGAAAGCAAGATGGTGGAGAAAGAAGTGGAAAGCCCCATGCTGGCCAGCCACAAGACTCTGGTCAAGCAGATCCACGAGGCTTACATGAAGAACTTCAGCATGAACAAGGCGAAATCAAGGCTCATACTCACTGGAAAAACCAGCAAGCCGGTGAAGTAGAAAAAAAAAGAATAAAAATTTTAGGATACTCCTTATTCTGCACCTCTACTCCGTCTTCTGTGTCACCTACCAGCATCCTCTCCTCTGTCTTTCCCAGCAGCCTTTCATCATTCACGACATGGAGACCTTCCAGCTAGCGGAGAAGACGCTGGCGGTCCATATGGTAAACAGTGACTCTCTGGAGCACGAGAGCGGCCTTCAAGCTGGGGATGTGGTTCCAGGTGTGGGGTGTGGGGAGCTCCAGCAGATGGAGGCCGAAGCGAGGCTCTTCCACTGCTGCCAGAGCACCTCGGTGGAGACGGTCACGGAGCTGACGGAGTTCGCTAAGGCGGTGCCGGGTTTCCAGAGCCTGGATCTGAATGATCAGGTGGGTTTAGGGAGATGTATCTTCCTGTCATTCCATGTGAGAAGGTGCAGAAGGTTTGCTTTTATTTTGATTGAAATGTGATGACTTGATTTCCTTCCTTTTTTCCCCTCCTCACGCTAAGGTGACTCTGTTAAAGTACGGTGTTTACGAAGCCCTCTTCACCCTCTTGGCCTCCTGCATGAACAAAGATGGCCTCCTCGTGGCCCGTGGTGGAGGCTTCATCACCCGTGAATTCCTCAAAAGCCTCCGGCGTCCATTTAGTGACATGATGGAGCCAAAGTTCCAGTTTGCCACACGCTTCAACTCTCTGGAGCTGGATGACAGTGACCTGGCTCTTTTTGTGGCTGCCATTATCTGCTGTGGAGGTAACTGACACTGTGTGGAGGAATATCAGATGATAGGAATTGAAAAAAAAAACAAAAACAACTTAAAAGTGCACAAAGAGTGAATCCTCCCTCTTCATCGTCTTTGTCCCTCTCAGACCGTCCAGGCCTGGTGGATGTACCGCTAGTGGAGCAGCTGCAGGAAGGCATCGTTCAGGCACTACGGCTCCACCTGCTGGCCAACCACCCTGACGACACCTTCCTCTTTCCCAGACTTTTGCAGAAACTGGCCGACCTCCGGGAGCTCGTCACCGAGCATGCTCAGTTGGTGCAGGAAATCAAGACAACAGAGGACACGTCGCTGCACCCTCTCCTGCAAGAGATATATAGGGACATGTACTGAGACGCTATCACATGGTCATGAGCAGGGACATGTATTAAAATGTTAATGTTAGCCAGGTATACCCAAAACTAGGTATACATACAGTATACAACATTAACTGATACTATCATGCATATCATTGTACTGTAAGTAGCTTATTGTGCACTGCTGTGACCATGTGACTCTAAATCATTCTACTGGAACGATACAAAAGTGAAATTCTTTTTAAGGGGAATGGCAGCTGTGGCAGGGGACCTGACTGCTGCTATGAAAGGGGACACAGTGGGGAACAAACTTTTTGAACTCGCACCATAGATGGCTAGAGATGTGTTCCTTTTAAATGCATCGATTTGAACTAAAAGCACCACTTTGCCATTGATTGGGTCCTGGATGCCAGCTTTTACCCTCCGGACACAAGTACAGGACAAAAGCTACTTAGGGAGTAGGCTATGAAAATATGCATGGGTGAACACATATTAAAGATACCCCGACATGACTGCCACAGTCATGCCTGCACTGATGCTAAATGCTAATTGTGCCTGTGAACAATAAAGTGAATGTTTTTAACATTTTAAATCTTTGATACAACTGCAGTGTTGGCTGTGCAAAAGGAGCTTAAAAGTCATATTCCTAATATATTTGGATATTTAGTATGATGTGTTAATTCAAAGATCGTTTGAATGAGGTTAATATCACTGTCATGTTATTTTGTTGTGTACTAGTGCCTTAAATTTCCTTGGACCATCGTGAGATTAGTGGTTGAAGAAAGGCCTTTATCAGTTTTGTAATGTTTCATCAGCTGACCTCATATTTCCTTTATTCTGACCACACCTTATACATTCAACACATAACAAAAACAGAACAAAATACTTTTATAAGCCATGATTTAGATATATCACTATTTAATGTTGGACCAGGGAATGTTTTCAGATAGTATTAAATCAACTATCATTTGAAAATATTGTGATTTCATGGGTTATGTATTTATCTCCTACTGCTAAAACCAGGACAACATGATAGCTCTCATTCATAGATCAGTGTTACCTGTAAAAAATGTTTTGTAGAAATTCTTAAGGGCATTTTTGTTTTTTCAAGAAAAAGCAATGTTGGCCAGTATTGAATATTTTGACCACAAACATAATAATCTGTTAAGCTGGTTTGTGTTTTATTTTGTAAATATGACAAGAATGTGGTGACCACAGTGAAAGGGACGGATCTGCAGACAGTAACGCAGTACTCCAAAAGATCGTAATGCCTTGTTTCTTAGATTTCAACCCTCCCTGTGTCGTACTGAAACATTGTTTCTTGTCATAATGAAACTGTTTATATATTTTGATTGTGTACAGTACAGTGTACAATAAGAAAATGCATTTGCTGTTTTAATAAAATGAGTTATTTGGTAGCTCAGAATAAACTATTATATTTTACTGACTTTTATTTGTAATGCACTGACTTATTTACCTGCCTATTGAAGATAATATTATCCGTTCCTCTGATTCCGACCCCAATTAGTTAATTGCCTTTTCTTTTTCTTTTTTTTTTTTACAGCAGACATTTTGAATTGTCATAGCAGGAAAAGCACAGGTGGAACTAATAATGTAAATGATAGCTTTGTCCCAGCAAGCCCTTAATGTTATTAATTACACCTGTGCTTTTTTCTTTATGACATGTTAGACTTTCTGCTGTAAAAACGTATTAATTTAGGATTATTTTTACTATGGAAATCTCTGGTTCACTTTCATATACTTTTATATACAAAACGGGCCTATCCACATACATTGCTTGAGCATCATAAAATATATATATATATATATATATATATATATATATATATATATGTATATATAAACTGCCTCCACTGTGGAATATTGGTCAAATGTTCAGAGTTTTATTTTTCATTTGTCAATAAATTTTTTTTTTTTTAAATCAAACAACAAAACCACTTATAACTAAATAATTATCATCTATTTTATTTTTTATACGTGTACTACAATATGTTCTACACAATGTACGGCTCTACTCCCCCACGCCATTAGGTGGCGGTAAAGCTTCATGAAACAACATGGCTGAACGGAGATAGACTCGATTTGAAAACCAGGAACAAACTTTTTTTTGTGCTCTCAAGCTCTGAACGATGGAGCTAACTATTAGTGAAACCCCTCAAAAAACATTTAGTTGCCAGTTGTGTGGTTTAACTAGCCCTTATACTTACTACGGCCAGAAACCACCAAACACGAGAGCTATTGTGTAAGTGAAAATTAAGCAAAAACTGTCCTACCGCTGCGGAGCTAGCTTAGCGAAAGCTAATGTTGCTGCTACGTGACTGTATGTGATGTTACGTCTAACGTTAAATACACGGCGAAAATAGCCCTCCAGCGATTCTTAGGGTGCATTTAAACAATTTCTGCTTTGAATCTCACTCCTGTCTTTTTTCTGGGAATCACAGGGAACTAAATTAAGTTAAAATTTAGCTTATGTCTGGCTGTCTGCTCTCCATCAGGCTGCTAGAGGAGTGTTTTGTGACCAAGGATCCCTTCAGTCCGGACAAGGAGAAGTTTCTTGTTTTGGGGTCTAGCTGCAGCCTGTGCAACCTGTGTGTCTGTGTCGGATCGGTAAGTTGTGTTAAAATTGAAATGCTACGGTATGTTTATACCACAGACTAAATATGTAATTAATAGCTGGATGTTGACATGCTCCTCGAGGGAGAAGGACATCAGTTCTGATAAAACCGTGAACCCGTTACATGTAGCAGAGCGAGAGATTATTTATCGTGTGTGAGTGTGTGCCTTTTAAGATACAGTATGAAAAAAACAAAAACATCGACATCAGTTATAATTGCATGTTAACTGTCTTTGAATATAAAGCGTGTTGCTGCTGTAGTTTTCCACTTGACATGAGTTGACCTTGTAGATCACTGTTGAAAAACATGTCTGTGCTTTTGATGTTTTCCTCTGATGTGGCATATGTATGTGCTGAGTGAACTTTGAGACTGATGCCCTTGAAATCAATTAATCTAGTTTAACAAATAGATAGGAAATTAAAACATCTTCCTACATTAGAATAAGTGTGACTAGTCATATCTGGTGCTTATGTGAACTTCCAGCATTGATGGTGAACTATGCTCTCTCTTCTCTCAGGACTGCAGTCTTTTCTACACCAAGAGGTTCTGCATGCAGTGTGTGAACAAGCACTTGCACCAGTTCCCCCATCAGATTCAGTCTGAACTGGCCAAGAAGAAGCAGAGCTCCAAGGCTGCTGTCTCATGACATTGTGCAAGATGTCCATAACCTGCTCAGGTGCCTAGGAAAAATATCTGAAATCGCTGTTTTCATTAATTGTTTTTATCAGCACTTTTGATTAAATCCATACTAAGCCAAACTATAAATACACAGTGCCGAATAAAAAAACATCCTCTACTTAATTGGCATCGCTCTAGGTTATTATTATTTTGGTGGGAAAATTAACACACATCCATTAGAAAAATTTTTGTTTATGCTTGTGGCCAGTACATTAGCCCGCTGCATTAGCTACCCAGGTTTTATTTGTTTAATGTAGGGTTTTATAGAAGCGAACAGCAGGTGTGACTAGTGTTGCCAGACCCCTGTTGCATTGTGTCTGCAGGCTCAGAATTAAAAACGATTTCCAGTTTAAAACCTCATTGTCATGTACTGCATGTGGATAGTTGCCCTGCAGTTCATCTAAAATTTCTGTTGATGTCCAACTTTTTAGAGGCATGACAACCTTTTTAAAAAAATGTGCACATTGCAACAAAAAAGATTTGTCAAATACAGATGAACAGTATTGAGAATTAGTGCTACAATATATTCAGTTATTTCCACAAGGGTCAGTTCAGCTCAGTTCAGCAACTATTCCAGGCTTCAACAATATTACAAGTATGAATGTATGGCTCAAAAGAGAAATATGGAAGTAATAGCATTTCCAAAGACCAGTTGCTAGGCAGACCAGATTCATGTTTCCATTGCTGTTGAAATGGAAAGAAATTAATACACTTCTTACAGTTTTTCTTTACACTTGATGAATTATGCCTGTCGCGCAATTTTTTTAATGCTCCTTTTTATGAGAGAACTCATTTTTATTACTTTTCAGCGTCATATGGTATTAGTAACATTTATTACACATCCTCTCTAATGATAGACATATGTGTGTTGACAGTGACACATCCTTTGCAAGAGTGCATTACTGCTGTCCCTTTGATTCCTTTGTTCATGGTCAAAGGGTGAACTGTTGACTTCTGTGGAGTCAAAAAATATTTTTCTGTTATCTAAAAACCTTAAAAAAAAACAAAGTGTCTTTTCTCTGTTGTTTTGTGAGTGTTTAATCGTGGATCATAATTAATGTGTAACTAACGTGTGTAACTAATGTTCATTTTACTGTCAGAATCTGCCACAGTTGTATCATCCCACTCAGTGACATTTAGGGGTAAGAAACTCTTACTCCCATTTTGTCATTTTATAAATACACACTTGGTGTCAAACCTAGCTTCCCAGCTAATAATGATCAAAATGACACTGTAGGGACATGCTAATAAAACATCAGTGGTGTTTTGGGCATTAGTTCCTGGTGGAGAAATCACAACCTTGGCTCAGCAAAACAAATAAAACAAAGAAACTTGAGGAGAGTCATCTCAAGGTTTCACATCTATTGTGATGGATTCTCTAACTCATACTTTTTTTTTCCTCAAGCTAGGAGAACGAGCCTTAATATTTCCAACTGTGAAGGAAAAAAACACAAGCATTAGCATTAACCAAAGCATTGGTTATGCATGTGTGACCTTAACAAAATGTTCTCTTGCCTTGTTTCTCACTCGCCCGTCTAATCAGTTCGATCAAAATCTGTTTTCAGCTGAGGGATCACTCTGCACAACACTGCACAGTTTGCAGCAGCATAAACACATTATGGATTAAGTGTGATCCCGGCGATAACATCAATATAACAGATGGCCTCACTGTATTTATCACGAGATGCTTGAGTCTTTTCGAGGGTTAACTGAAACAGCATGGCCTTAAACACAGGCCCAGTGAGTTTTACTGGCAAATAGTGCAGAGGAATGTAGAGTGACACTCTGTAGAGGTTTCGTTGGGACATCATGAACTTCTGGGTATGTGTAGTGCTAACTGTTGCAGATGTTTTCACTCAGTTACTACAGGATTCCTATGCAGCTCTGAGATGTACAGAAAATAAATTTGCTAACTGCACAGTCTTGACATGAACGCCAATTAAATTCTTAAGTGAGGAAATTTTTTAAGGTGCAAACTGAGAGCCCACTGAGGGAAATGGCTGTGAATTTGAAAGTTTTTTTTTTTTTTTTTTTTTTTTTTTTTTAAAGCTGCACCACTTTCTGTTTGCTTGGTATTTAAATTCTAAGCACACGCAACCAATTACAACCAGTGAAGCACGCAAACCACCCCTGTGGCAACAGTGGCAGAGCCTGAGAGCGATAGGCACCTAGCCAACGATGACAGAGGACTTTCTGCTCGAGAGCTGATGTCATAGGATGCAATGAGGCAGCTTTGTGGCTTTTTTTTTTTCTTTTGAGTTGTTTTCCTGCATGAAACCTCACTCTAGTGTCTCACTGACCTTCACTTACCTTGAAGTTGTAAGTGAGTAGATTTACAGTGATTGAATCAAATGTGCCTAAGCTGTTTATGTGAATCAGATGAATCTGTCAGCACACATACATACAATCATCACATCTTGATGATTGGTTTATGTGATAGTATTAGCAACCTGAAGTCTCCTGCAGTGACATCAATCTTTTATAAATGTTGTTTTCTTTTCAGGTTTTACACTTCAGACAATTAGCTGATTTTTTTTTTAATTCACAGCATTTTACAGGGAATTAACACATGCAAATGAGATCAAATGAAATCTGTGACCTTTAAGCTTCATGTCTGACCTGATAAATCAGGTGTTAATGGGAAGATAAAACACGATCATTCACGCCTTTATATCTAATGCCTACCTCCCATTTGCTCTTTCTTATGTATCTAACTAATCAAACAGAATAATTAGGATATATTCATGCACAGAGTTAATCCAATCCAGCTCTGTGTTGTTGTTGCCCCTGTTCGACTTTAAGAGATCTATGGGCGGTCCTTAGTCGGCAGACCAATGAATTGCCTTCTCTGTTTAAATAGTCCTTGATGTCAACTTTTCTTCTTCACTCATAGCTCCCTCTAACGCCATGTTGGCTGTCATGACTTGACTTGTTGTTTTCATCAGTCTTACTACGGACTTGACAGGAGTGGCTCTCTTAAACCCCCCTGCGCCTTTGGAGACGCTTTATTCCGTTTTTGCGCGTACGCGTTTTGGATGATACGCGCGGAGTATGCATGCATCATTCCCGTGACTGTGCATTTGAAAGGAATACTACTTGGAAATAGCAGTTTTCAGACGCTTTTGGTTGTTGTTTTTGTGTTTTTTCCCTTGTCATATGTGCAACAAAATGTCAGATGTTCGCCTTTCTAATGCGAGCCCGACATTGGAGAGGGGGGTTGATGCGCGGCAGCAAGACAACCTCAGACCTCGGGTTCGCCGAAATCTTTTTGGCCGACCAAACCCAGAGGAGATACAGAGGAATTTGGATGCTGTAGTGCAGGAAGAAGTGCAGGCTTTTAGGGAGAGGTACAATTTCGACCCGGTGACCGACAGACCGCTGAGTCCGGGTAACTATGAGTGGCAAGAGGACAGCGACCCACCGGAGTTTTTTCTCAGACCGCCTCACGGGAGCCAGCGGCCCCAGCGAGATGTGGACTTGCCCGGCGATAACCAGCAGCAGGACGCCGAGGACAGGAGTGAACGGCGGTCGACTCGCCAACCAGACAGACACGGTTCAAAGAAAAGACGTCGAGGAGCTTTAGGTGATTTACCTTGACTTATTCAAGCTGTCACGCATTTTTAGTTTCCCTGTGCTGTGCGTCTCTGTAGAGTCGCTGTGCCGCAATGCAGAGGCGCCAAGCAACAAGTTGTGTCGGGGGTTGAACCAAAGGCTCCGATCGGTTCGATCACCGGGTCTGCAAACACACACAAGCGTGCTGGAGCAAATCACTGAGGGGGTGGGTGGGGGTACGAGCAAACAGAACATTTCTGCCCAAATGTTAAAAAGTTATCTGAACTCTAGTTGTTACTGAAGGTGTTAGTGCAGTGCACATTTACTCCAGAGATCAAATGCGCTTATTACACTGTAGTTTGCACACATTTCCTTCTCAGTCCTCGGGCCACTCGGTACAAGAGGCTAAAATTTCTTCACGGTTTGGCAGCAGCAGTCTGCCGTGTCTGTCAGGTGCTTTTTTAAAGGGGACGTGCAGCTCGACACGCCAACACCCTCACAACTTTTCTGCATGCTTATTTTATTTTTTATCATTTTATTTTTTTTGTCAGGTCCCTGCTCCGGCGAGTGTCAAAGTAAAAGGTTGCATTCCGACGAAGATGATGATGAAGACCAGTCGAACGGTACAGGAAGTCAGGCGGTTAAAGCCGCGGAGGAGAGACCCAGCAGGCCGGAGAGCAGCGCGGAGGTCCAGTGAAAAAAGTGCCAGGTTAGAAACCATTATCTCACTGTGCCTCTGATGTCAACTGATGTGAATGGATAATAACACACAGCTCTTCAGTGTGCCAATCACTAATTATCGGCTATTATTTCGGATGCCAATGGAGTTGTGTTTACTTGTTGCATCAGCATCAACCCAAAACCGTTGTAAACACTTCTTTCCTGCACAACTCTTAACACGTCATCACCTCTTCAAACACACATCATATTGTTTTGTTTTCCACAACCTTTCACACTATGACTGTTCACCCTCTGTGTGTGTGTGTGTGTGTGTGTGTGTGTGTGTGTGTGTGTGTGTGTGTGTGTGCGCGTGTGCGGGCGCGCGTGTGCGTGTGTGCGTGTATGTCTGCACGGGGGATATCAAACATGAGCAACTGCTTTTTCAATTGCACCATTCAACAGCCCGTTTCCTCTTTATGTCCCACAGAGCGGGGAGACCTGTTGCTGGTGGAATACTGTAGCCTTTTCTCATCATCTGACAGACGCGGGAGAAAATTTAAAAAAAAAAAAAAAGAAAGAAAGAAAGAAAGAAAGAAAAAAATCAGCCTTTTCCTAAAGAGGGGGAGGAGGAGAGGCTGCACAAGCACTGAATATGTACACTATCAAGTTTTGGCACTCGTTTTAATTAAATTGCCTCAGAAGCAGCAGACAATGTAGCAGTGTGCAAATGGATTTTTGCTCATCTTTTTTTATCTACTACCTATGTTTCAGATGTAGCACATAAAAAAGCATGATATGCTTTTCATACCTTTTGTTAAATGTATTTGAATAAGTGTGTGAATTTGACTCGGGAAGTTGCAGTGCAATTTCCAACAGAGAAATATTATTTTGTTAAAAATGGTCATGTTGTATCATTATTCAGGTAATTGATGTAAGTTACAAATGCAGATTTCAAAAGTCAGGGTTATGTGAAAACAAAATGTCTTCACTTTTTCAATGGCTTTATTTGTCCCAGTGTTATATATCTTGTGTTTGAAGGCCCAGATGGCCACACTGTAAGTTGAGGGTCCATCTAACTGGGAACAGCCATGATAGATCAAGTTTACATGCAAATAATAATTCCTTATTTCCCCCTTTTTTTAATGTCATTATTTTATTTTTTTTTCTGGGTTTTTGCCAAAGTTTGGGCCTTTTAATTCTGGGTTTGAGGGGTGGGGTGGGAGGGTGGCTAAACTGCTGAGCAATATCCAACCAAATTTTAACAGTATTTGCTAATAATCCTAAGAATTAGCTTTTATTTTTAAATTAGGTGAAATAATTTTTTAGTGGCTTATAGGTCACATATCCCACCCCTTGTAATAAATTTTGTAGTCCAGGTTAACATAAGTAAAATATGTTAAAATCATAGGGCTACTTATTATGCAAATATGTGAATCAAAGATTTGTCTTTGTGGTGTGGAATTCATGTGGAACATGTAATTGCACTATTGTTAATTTCTCATTTTTGTGAAGGCAGAAAACAAAGTTACACTGCCTTATCTGGTGTCAAACTTTGAAGTGTACCTGTGTGCCTTTTTTTATTTTCTATTTTTTTGTTTTGAAAAACACTGAAAAAATTATACTAACTTATTTATGTTGAGCTTTTTTTGTGGGTGTATGTATAGCTTCCCAAAGCAACATTTTTGTGCATTTTTGTAAATATATATTTTCATTATTGTTTTTATGATAAATAAACTGTTGCAAAACTGAGCCTAATAATCGATTTTATACCCTGCGTATTTTGTATTTTGTCTTTTCTGCGGTCTGCATTAGGATTGATTAAAAAGTATCGCTGGTGTAATAAATGCATGTGCTCACTATTTTGATTGCACAGCACACAACCACTCCACCCTTAACAAACACACATACACTCGCATTTTAAGTTTAAACTGATCCACCCATGTAAACTGGCAGGCTGGTCATAGTGATTACAGTCTTAAACAAAGACCTGATAGCCATGTTATTAAATAGATTTAGTTTGTCCTTCAGTTAAGTGAATGACACAGTAGTGATAGGATCAGTAACTATACCATCATTGATCAACAGTGTAACCACTAATAAATCACTTCATGAATTTCCCTTCATGCTTTACAATAAGGCTTTAATGACCTTATAATATCTATATTATTCACAGTCATGATTCAGCTGTGATCTGATTTCTGTATGAACTTGACAACCAAAGCATTTCTGTAATATTCCCATAATCTACAAATAGGAACTCTATCTATTATGGAGTTCCTAATGCACCAACGATATTTGGTGTAATAAAAATATACATGTGCTGTGGAGCTAAAATCCAGCACACCGTGTAAATCTCGAGTGCAGCCACAGCACCAGAGTGCAGGCTGTGACTGTGCTGGATCGTCTCAGCCCAGCTCTGTCTCTAAAGTTGAAAACAACAAGGGTATGTCCTGAGGAAAAGAGGGAAAAAAAGTTTTTCGTGATTGGCTTTCCCTGGCTCCAATCACAGCAGAGAGAAGAAAAGCAGACCACTTATGAGCCAGCCAGTCAGAGGGCTGTGGGAGGGAGCCCAGGACAGTACAGGCTGTTCTTTTCATAAAACACACACCACCCAATTAGTTTCATTGGCTGACTCTTTCCTGTTGATACCAGCTTGTAGGAGTCAAATACAGAGTGAGAGAGAGAGAGAGAGTGAGCTATTCCTATAATATCTCGTACTGACTGTGAGTGTCTGCAGTAATTACTAGTGAGCTCATGGCCTTTTAAAAAAAACTTTTCGAGACAATCATGACACTTTTAAAAGTATATATTTTTTTTTTTTTTTTGACAATATACATTTCTTACTTTTGACCTAAAGACATGACAAATGCCAGAATCGCATTTAAATGGATCAACATCAACATAATGCTTCCTCAGGATGCGGCATTGCATCATTGTAAGTTGAGGAGGTTTGTGTCTGTTTGCTTGATAGAGATCTCAAAAACCTGGTCCCTCATCTTGTTTTGTGTACTTCACACATTTCATACCAATTTGGCGGAAACAAATCATTAGTTTTTCATGTTGATCTGGATATGACAGCACCACCATGTGGTATTTTACAAAGCATCTGGCATTTGGATATGGGTATTTCGATAACTGATCTGAAAAAGAAGTTAAAAAAGTATTAGCCGGGGCGTCGTGTGGCGTAGTGGTCTAAGCAGGCGCCCCATGTGTAGAGGCTACAGTCCTCGCTGCAGTTGGCCCCGGTTCGAGTCCCGCATCGGACGGCCCTTACTGCATGTCATTCCCCCTCTCTCTGCCTCCCCATTTCCTGTCTCTCTCCACTATCCTGTCCAATAGAGGCACAAAAGCCCAAAAAATATACTTAAAAAAAAAAAAAAAAAAAAAGTATTAGCCTAGCCCTAGTTTATCAAGGAAATCTTGGTTCAAGAAGAATCTATCAGTATAAGCTGTGTACATTTCCACCAAAAGATATTTTCTTATTTTTCACCATTAATCCGGCCTCCTACTAATATCCAAACTTGGATAATTCATGCCAATATCAGCTGTTAACTGTTTTTACACTTTTACCCTTCAGGTGCGACAACAGCAATATTATATTGTTATAAGTCTGGGTGTTATTGTCAACATTTTTGTTGACACAGACCAGAGGTGGGAATAAGTCACAAGCAAGTCTCACATGTAGCTTTATTTTAGCATAAACTAATATTTGCACTTGGAGTGTACAAAGGTATGTCTACATGTACGCCGATGACACTGTAATGTATCCTCATGATAGTCCTTAAAAAACATATTGCTGCTAATCTCATAAATACCAGGCTGAATCCCTGTTGTCTGCAACTAAACGTTCTTCAATAAACAGCTCTACTGCAGAACCCATCCATCCATTAGTTGTAAGGGGTTGTGTGGGGGGGCTGGAGCCTGTATATCCCAGCTATAGCTGCAGAACCTGAAGGTTTAAAATCCCGACAAAGGTCACTGGTTGTAACTGAACCTAATTATCTTTTAATTCTTATCAGCTCCAGTCGGTCTGTCATGGTCACTGTGAAAAAAGTCTAAATTGAATCAAATCCCTTGTAGACAGTTTCAGATGCATAATAGGCTACATGTCAGATGAGGTGACCTTAGATGCACAGTAACCATTTCTCACAGGATTTATTGTTCAACACGCTGTGGTAGGGTAAACACACTACTTTAATCTGTGCTGGGAAAATTTGATTTTACACACAATTGTATCTCTTATGTTGTAAATTCTACATATAATTGCTTTATGCAACTTTGCCATAATTCACATGCTTGTGTCCGGTGTCATGAACTGTATTTTTTGCCTTTGTTTCTACTTAAAATGCAACTTTACTTAAAACGGATGAAAACCAACCTTTTGGCTACCTCTACACGTGCAGTATGCATACTGACAGTGTAAATCAAATGAACACAAACGTACATGGAGAGCCTCCAAGTACATTTCCATTTTGCTACATCAGTCAGGAATCATACATAGAATATGGCAGGTAGACTCCATTAAATGGACAAATAATGACCCTCTCTTCTCTGGTTAAATCAAGTCTTTGTCTTAAGGAAAATTTTTTTTACATTTAACTGGCTCATGACATTTAGCTGATGTTTGTTAGAAGCGACAGTGATTTCCGGTCAGTGAAATACCAATTTCCTCTTCATTTTCTCAGGTTTCCAGCTCCAGTATAAATGAAAATAACATATGAAGCAGATGCCGTTTCAAAAAAGCAAAATCAGCTAAGTGCTCAAATTTTATCTCTACTGTATAGAGGGGCAATTTCACTAGCATTAGTGAAAATGTATATTTGTGACCAATTATTTTTCTGAATCCTTCACCACAGCAAAACACAACACAATGACGAAGTCCAGCTTCTCAGATAAAGATGTGGCTTTTCTGCGTCTACCAGGGCCCAGAACCTTCAGGAGGTTGCAATTACATGTTGTTTGCTTTGTGTGCATGTAAAGCAAACGACCTGCTAGTCCCGACTGACTCAGAACAGAATGGCAGTCAACAGAATCGGAGCGCGGCAGACATTTTTTTGAGGTTGATGGTCTGTAGAAAGCATGGCAGAGGAGATGAAGACATGCTGTGTATTCCCTGCAAGTAGAAAAACAAAACACAACTTGAATTTAAGACTCACTATCTGTCAAATATGCAGTTGTGAGCCTGTATTAATCCTTAATCTAGGATTTAAGATATCTATTAAAAGCCACGCACAGCCATTGTTCATCCTCACAGGTGTTTTCACTCATTAGTTCAGCTCCAACCTGAGCAGAGGTCTAATTAGCTACAACTCAAATCACCTGTGTGGAAGTGCAGAGTCTTTAAAAAGGGTCATGATCGGCATTGTTCAGTGCAAGCAAGCTGCAATCCCTCTTGGTGCCTATCTTTTTGTTACTATACATGATGGTCAAGCAAAAAAGTTTGACACTTTAGTGGGTTTTTGTTTTTCAAAATAAGGTTGCAACTGATTTAAAATGCGGCTCTTGATTTAGAGGGTTAAACACTCCCGAAGGGGCGGTCAGTGTGAGGGAATGAGATAAACCTTCGACCTCAAGGTGGTGCAGGAATAGAGGTAATAGATGATGCAGATATGACATCACCACTTCAATGGATTTCAGAGAGCGGTGCCAGGCATGACCTCAAAACCGCGGCCCATACAGAGTGTGGGCGTCTCTGTGTATGTTTGTTTGTCTTACCCTAGACTGACCCTGTTCATCGTTGTACTGAGAAAAACATGCACACATAAGCCGTGAGCTCATGCTGACTTTTAGCACTCTCTACTATATGTTTCAAGACGTATGAAGAGTTTAACCCGTCCCTGTGCGCACCAGTTCACTGTGAGCTGTCCTGAGTTTCCTTCCAAGTCAGGAAAGCACTTCCATATTCCCAGCGTTAAATTAGCAGGCCCCTAATTGCTGCTGCAGATAACGAGAGGAGAAATGGGTCATAAAAGTCTGACATCTTGGAGCTGACGCTATGAATAGATATTCAGCAGAGGACCTACAAAGTATGAGCTCATAACTTGGCAAACTCTGCTGGGGAGAAAAGGAGTGTTTCTTTTTTTTTTTTTTTTTTTTTTTTTATAAATGTCTTGTTTTATTCTGGAAATACAACTTCCCCATCTGTTTCGTGTTGTTATTAATTTGTCTGATTTTTCTTTCTTTTTTTTTCTTTTTTTTTTTTTTTTTTACTTTTAATTTTTACAAGGGCAGGGCTGCTTTATTTTTCCACTTCACTCTGCCTCATGGTCATGTGCTCTTGGCAGCGGTGAGAGTGGGAGAGATGAAGTGGAGAGACTTAGGAGGGAAGAAAGAAAAGAAGGAAGGAAGGAAGGAAAGAAAATGGACTTCAGCAGAGAAGGAGAGGGTTAAAGAGAGAGAAGAGAGGACAGGCTCCTTGGCTGTGTCTCGCTGCAGCCTGGCCAAATCACGTCCAGTGCAGGATGTAAACAAACTAATCTGCCAATGTGAAGTTTTTACACATTTTGGTTTTGCTCTGGGCTGTGTGACTCATGCAGCCTGGCTGTGTGACCTCAGATGCTGGCTGGCCTGCTGCTACAGTGCTGGAGTGTTTAGTTTGCCTTGCAGCAGGGGTCACCAAGACAGTGCAGGCCTGCTGTGTTCTCTGCTAATGCATTCAAATGTTCTTCAATAGAGAGGACAGAAAAAACACTGAGTACTGTGAGTTTTCTGTGCAAACAGGCAGGGTTTAAAATTTAATATTATCCACCTTCACAGACAGGCTGCTTCAAGTTGAAATCCTTAAGGTTTCAGGTTGGTTCGTAGTTGCCAGTGGTAATAGGGAGTGTAATAGAGAGGGGAGCACACTGTTTTTATCAGAAACAGAGGAGCAAGTGTCGCATCTATTTACAGCTCCGCCAAACAAACTCATGTTGTTTTTGTAGAGGCATTTTTTAATGAACAGTCATGGTTAGCGCTTACCTCATTATGTTTCCGATGAGTACTTCAAAATAAAAGCCACCCTGTGTTTCACTGGTTGAATGTGTTTAATGTGAAGCAGCAGCAGTAGGAAATGTTTGGGTTGGATTGGCAGTTAATACAGCTCTGAAACACAGTAAAGACAGTCAACAGTGAGGCTGATATCAATGACATACAATCACAGACAGTAATGCTGGAGGGCAATTTAAAATCAGCTTGGGTATGGAGTCCATCACTAATAATGAAAAACTATGTACAGAGGTGGTTGCAGAATCTAAATACAGTGAATAGGCCATAAAAATGGTTTCTTGGGGATTATAACTTTGATTGCTGTATTTTAGATATAGTATAAAATAAATGTACAGTATATTTTAAATTTTTTTTCTAGAATAAACACATTGTATTCATGCAATGGAAATATTCTCTTGCGTTTTTAAGACCAACACACACACATGAACACCATCCTAGACCCTCTTCTGTTCTTTGCGGGTCACATGTCTTTGATTTCTTTCATCTGGCCCCAAGGGTTCGATGACGTGTGTCTTGAGAAGAGGAAGGAAGAACAACCCGGCTGAAATAAGGCAACGATCAACTGCTGAGGTGACTCGTGCTCTAGCTAATAACCTGGGGTCATGTCTTTTCCACGTATACATCACAGTTAAGGCAGCTGAGGGAGGGCACGTGAGCCATAGCCAGCCACAATGTTACTCTTAGGAGTGTGTGTCAAACCCAGACATTACATGTGTGTCTGCACGCTGGTGTGTGTGTGTGTGTGTGTGTAAACACTTCATGAAATAATGCAGATTAGCGCATGTGAGCATGTATTTTGTGAGAAGTTTGGTTTGCTGACCTCCATAATGGCTGCTCATGCTTTGACTTTGGTGAGAAATAGCTAGATCAGCTATCTTTTTGACTGTGATGTGATATTATATTAATGACGTATTTGAAAGGCTGTTCCACACTGCCAAGATGACTCTGTGGTTGTATCTGTCGGTGTATAACATCAAAGTGTTTGCAACTTGTGAAAAAGTCTGAAAGGAGAACTGACCGTAGATGATCTGTGAACAGTTGACCCCTGAGCTGGGATTTTCTGGCAGTGAGTAATGTTTGACCTGAGGACAGACGTGTGGCTGCAGGAAGTATCAGCGTTCACAGGTTCAGGGTGAGGGCAACCAAACTCCACTAATGTGTGATTGGGTGAGTTTGGGTCATGACCCTCTGAGAAGGCAAATGTTAAAGGCTAAATCCCTAAATGAAGGCAGCAGGGAAATGATTCTCTTCTACGGAGAGGGCAAGATTAACTTTAAAGTCATGATTACTTGATGTTACTGCCAAACATTTTTAGCAAAACATGCCAGAAGTTTTTACATAGATTTCCTACCTTTCTTCCAGCCAATTGTTTCCATTCACCTCACTGTAGTATGAAAATCATACTAATGCGACCTGAAAGTCTCATGAGATAGGAAACCACCACAGTGCATATTCATATACACTGTTGCTCATAAAGTTGGAATAAAATATTTTTTACCTCTTTCCATGAAATGATTGTGACAATGTGATTTATTTCATTTCACCTGGGCAATTGGGACACATAGTGTAATCATTGCACCTGGTCAAAAGTGATTACTGATGCATTTAAATAGGAATAAACAGAGGATTGTGTCTGAAAACAAAATTATTCCAACTTTATGGGCAACAGTATATTATTTTCAAATCAAGCTTTCATTATTGTCACTTGATTATGCAGTTTCTAGAAAGGACTAGTTTGAAACCTCTCCATGATTGTTAAAGGAGCTATGTTATGGTATGTTTTGCTATTGCTACGTAACCAACATTAGCATTAACAGCTGTTTACTTGCTAGTCTAGAAGAAAAATTGTGAGTTCAACATCAAACTTCATCACTTTACTCACCAAAAGCTGTCTCCAGTGTTTCAAAGTTTTGCTTCTACTTCTATCACTTCTTTTCTTGTACTGAAGTTAGCATGCTAGCCAGCTAGCTCCAGCCCGATTGGGCTGTCTGTTCACTTTCCGATACTGAGTCACTGTTGAGTCCAGTCTTCCCTGAAGAAGCAACACTGCTCAGAGAGCATGTTATATTTACAACAATGGCTGATGCTCTTGGCAAAACTGGTAAGAAAACATGTAGGCTATGTAGTAATAGCAAAACTTACAACTAGCTCCTTTTAAACATCAGTTAGTTCCAGAGAACTACCATCAAAGTGTTTAATAATGAAAAATGTACTGTACTTCACTTGTAATGTGGTTCATTTGTCCAAGGTAATTTTCTGTGACCATAGACCCAGAGTTAACCCTCCCATGATGAACTTCTTCTGATTGCATACATATTCAAACTCCTTAGCTAGACCGAGAGTTGCTGTGGCTCACCAGGGTGACACTGTCTCATACATCATCTCAGTCTCCTCTTTCCCCTTCCACGTTTTTCCATTTTTATTTCTTCGTCTTGTCCCTATATATAAAAGCATAAACAGGTAAGAAAGGATACTGTAGGTGAAAGGCCGCAGGTTCGCAGTGGGTGATGAATCTGAATCTGCTGGCAAGCATGTTGCTTACTTCAGAGAATTGACCTCCTCCAGGGTAGACCAACTTGTGTGTGTGTGTGTGTGTGTGTGTGTGTGTGTGTGTGTGTGTGTGTGTGTGTAAAAATGTATGACCCGAGGCTGAGTGACAAATCTACTGAAGCCCTCATGGGTGAAAGCCATGAACTCTTAGCAACAGCTGGAAATGGATAAAACTGTATTTCTTCTTTCTGGGGATGATTGAGATATTTCAGTCTATACCCACCAGATTTCTTTTGAAGCATATATCCTTGAAACACCTCCTGTCAGATTGTTTCCCAGAATGTCTATCACCACCGCAGCACAATTGGTATGTGCTTGTTGCATCGAGTTGACGATTTCTACATGTAGGTGGAAAGAGAAACGGTAAGCGATAACATAATTACAGCAGAAGAGCAGGTTTTTTAGGTCTGCTTGCAAGCTTGTGAGAAAGTATGATTGAGTTTTTTTGTGCACTATGGTGTCTTCAGATAAGCTATTGCTATGCTGTTCTCAGGAAATTGCAGAAAAACCCTGAGGTTTAGAGTTGTATCAGATAGTTAAAAGATTTCTGCTATAAATTTCCATTGTAGCTGCACTGTAAACATCCCGGTGTGATGTTACATAATCTATATCTGACCACTTATCCACAGCAGTAGATAGAATACATTCTAAACATGATTTATCTTTAAAAACCAGACTAAATCTCAAACAATATTAACCATAAGATAATTAATCACATTTTCTGGGCCTGTTTTACCTTGGAAAGTTTTGTTACACCCTTAAACAGTAATGTTGAAAATACTCTTTAACTTACAACATCAGCTCAGAGGAGTAGTTACACATGCACAAACACAACCCACACTCAGGCCTGGGAGCTGCCCAGTGCAACCACAACCACAGTTGGGAGTCCAGTTCAGCGAGAGGCAAGCGCATCCCGTTCACTTCAACTGCCCACATTTATCCTTTCTGTCTCAGTTTACCCGGAGAGATGAATTCCAGATGTGAAAACTCCACATCTGCAGCTTCGGCTCCATGCTGCTGTTGATTTGTATCAGCATTTTGCTATGAGAGAAGATGAGCATTAGTCATAGTGACTGGTTTGCTAAGTTGAAAATAGGTATTGGAGGCGGTTTTCTTGATGAGTGATTAACCGCAGCAAAAGGTGAGCTGTGGTATGTCACATCTTTTGTCTGATGCTTTTATGTTTTACAAATCATAGAATGAGTGAGTTTTGCTCAAGGACAACTTCGCTGTTGCAGGGATTCAACTTGCAACATTTTAAATACAGCACAGCCTTGACAATCCTGAAGTATATGTAGGTTATTAGCTAATTGTTGCTTGTTGTGTGCCATTTGTGGGAGATGCATTGCTGCATGGTGAGAGATGGACAGACACAGGTAAAGACGTTATTTTGGAAATAGGAGATTTGGAGTTTGGTTTTTGAGGGTGTGAGAAAAAAGAAGAGAAAGAAAGAAGACAGGCGTCTGCAGATTGTTTTTTTTTTTTTCTTTTTTCTGTGGTATCACCAATCACCCACACGTTTACCAGCCCCATGCACTCTCACTCTTACATTCTCACACTCGTATACAAACATAGACAGACACACACACACACACACACACACACACACACACACATAAACACTGCCAAGAGGTACCGCTTCCCACCCACTCTTGAAGCAGCGCTTTTATGTAGAGACTAGAGATTAACATTTTGAACCAAGCAACACTTGCAAAGAGGACATCCGATGACTTTTGGCATTGATCAGATCAAACAAGGCAAAACCTGCACCCACGCTTGAAATGGTGAACCACGTTGTGTGTGTGTGTGTATGTGTGTGTGTGTGTGTGAGAGAGAGAGAGAGTGGAGAGAGAAAGCGACATGTCTGTCTGCTGCTAAACCACAAGCAAAATGTCACATCCTGAGTTCTTTTTCTCACAAATAAACAAAAATATTTCACTTATTTGAATTGTTTTCAGACAGTTCAAGGGTTTCCAAAGTAACCACATTAAACCAAGTGAAAAATAAAGATAAAAATCTGTTTGTAGTTAAGAATTGCATGATATTATTATATCACTAGTCAGGAAAACAAATCAACATGGGCAGCACCAGCCGCCTGTCTCTCCTCTTGACATTAACCATCTGTTCATGATAAATGTGTACACACACACACACACACACACACACACACACATACATACACACACGCACATACATACACACACACACACACACACACACACACACACACACACACACACACACACACACACACACACATTAATCCTCAGTGAAGTCAACATGACACACCTGCGAGCACTAATCCAAAAAGCAAACCAAATGGCTGACTTTTTTTTTATGATTGATGATGATGCATGTAGCCTCTGATAAGCTGTAATGTGGCTTTATTGGTCAACTATTAACTGTAATTAAGCTCTGGGATCACATGTAAGCAAATGTATGCTGGGCTTGCCTCAAGTGCACTGGCCCAAAAAGCAGTCTGCCGTACACAAACCACTGACAGATGGATGAAAAATCTAACTCCATGTTATTTTTGGTAATGTGCAGAGTTCAAAGTTTAGGTATTAATGACAGCAACTGTTTGTCTCTGATAAAGTCTCCAGTTCTTTCATTTCTCCTGAATTATATGAGCTGTGTCATAAGTGACAGAATCTGATTTTTCCTAGGATTTCATTTCTGATTTTTATAACATTTTGAAGCTCATTCTTTGAAGGAAACTCTCTGTATGTTCTTGATTTCCCTATTGTCCTTGAGCTATTGATTCTGCATTACAGTATGTTGACTTATCCTACAATTTATTACACATTTGCTTATCTTTCTACTATAAGCTGCCAATGTTTTACTTACCAGCAGCAATGCCAATTCTTTCACAGCCATGAGGAAAAAGCGCTTCTCAGAGAGATTTTTGGAATTGAATTTGAATTATTATTATATTTTTTGTTGTTATCAACTGCTTGATCTGGGAGAGCTGAATCTTGAATAAACATTTAGTTTGAAACCAGACAGGTAGGTTGGCTTCCATCCTTTGTGATAGTGGGTTTCCAGACGGTTACAACCATGTGTAGCTATCTCTCCAATTAAAAATATAGCTTTTGCTCATAGTGTAAATTTGCACATGCATTTTTGTACCTGTAACCTGAGCTGTGTTTACACTGGTGATAGTAGTTGAGAATACCATAGCTGGGCCAAGATAAAAGCAACACTGATGTGTGGTTTTACAGTCTTTTAAATCATATCTGCTCTTTACACTGTTCACAAGAACTGACATCTCTTATCTGTATTCAGTGTGTGTGTGTTCAGCTTGGCACAGAGAGCCTGTTGTTTTCTGTCTAGAACAAGGCTTACTTCTATAAGCAGCCCGGTCACACAGGTTACAGCTGTCACTCACCTACTGCTTTGCGGACAGAATTATTGCAGACAATTCATTGTTGCTGAAAGAATAATGTTCTCAATATTCTATATTTTTTCTTATTGTCAACAAACCCCATCAAAAGACCAAAACCAACTATGTGTAAGTCTGAACACTTCCTGACTTCCCCCAGCATGTCAGCCACAAGCGCATTTACTTCTACTCAAACAAGAGAAATGGTGTATTTGTTGAGGATTATTTTCTGAGTTGTGGTGGTTTGGTTCAGGTATAAATACTTTTGATATCTGATGTGGCCAAGACAACACATCTTACATACAAGGTCTGACAGACTATAACCCAGGCCTTGATGTGTGTGCATACCTACTGCAGCAGGACATGTTCATGATAATGCTGCAACATGTCAGCTAGTGCAACAGTGTGGCTCTCTGATTTGATTATTATAGTTTTTGGACAACATTTAAGATCTATGGCAGGAATAAAGAATAGTGGATCATCTGCAAATGTGATGACACTAGACAATCAAGAAAAGACAAAGGAGCAAGGATAACAAACTGACTGCGCTCTAAATCCTGTATTTCAGGAGTTTTTATTAAGAGCGATGGGTTTCTATACAAACACAACATTTTCTGCCAATGTTAGAATAATTTTGGTTACTTCATGCTAGATTTCTTTTGGTTTCTGTCTACTCCTCTCACTTGTTTGAGATTGGTCAGACTCTGTTGGAAAAAGACAATGTCACTGTTAAACTCTTACCAAGTAGTTTATAAGTATGATTTTTTCCCCAAAAAACTTTAGTTGTGTGTATATATATGTGTGTGTGTGTGTGTGTGTGTGTGTGTGTGTTATATGAATATTAAATGTTATAGAGAAAAAACAGGTATTTAAACTAAAGTTTTGGAGACTTAAACTATGAACATTTGTGTCTAATATTAATTTCAGTGCTGAATGCATAAAAAAGTCTGGACATGTGTATGATTAGCATTGAAAATTAAAAATGTTAACTTATTTCTAGGTTATTGTATGGATTGTATGACATTTATACTGCATTGCACACTAATACTATATTTAATGAATCTTTTAGTTATCTCTGATCTCCATTAGTATTAGTGATGATTGCAACAAATAGTTTGGCTTTAGGCCGCAGTTGGTGGTAAATCTTAATGTTTTACCGCCACTTCCTCTGTTATAGCAGCTAACCACACAGAACAAAACAGGACCACTGACTGATCTATTGTTGTTTCTGCCAAAGAGATTGGTAGACAAACTTACAGGCCACTGCAAAAATTTAACCAGAGTATGACTGGTGGCTGTTGTTAATTTCCCAACCTGTCTGTCACCCAGGCCATTTTTGCAACTGAGTGCATTCTGAGCTTCCTCTATGGCTCCAAAGAGGCCTATAAAATGAGCCATAATTGTTATGTAGATGAGCGATGAGGTTATGTCCTCGGGTGTATAAATATATCTTTATATGAGAGCATGGTAGGTAATGAGCAGTCATTATGATAGTGGCTGTCTTAGATTGCACACTGAGTCACATCCCAAGGGCTCCGTGCTGCAGTATAAACACACACACGCACACACACACTCGTACACACAAGAGGCAGGCAGCTTTCTCTCAGGCCTGCAAATCGATGGAAGGAAGGAAGGAGAAAGAAAGAAGGAAAGCTAACAAGAGCAAATAGCTGAAACCGCAACTTTTCACTGGTCTAACAGAAAGGGAGATAAATGGAGAGAAGGAGTTAGACACAGAGACAGAGAGAGAAAAGAGTGAAAGAAATACAGAAATCCTACCACCCAACTGCAGGAATGTCTTGGCTTTCGCAGGCAACTTCTGCCATTAATAGAGAAAGAGAGGGAGGACTGGTGTGTTTGGCAGCAGCAGCCTCTAAATCAAACACAAGAGCTTCAGCAAAGGGAAACCACTGCAAGGAAACCATGAATTTGATTTCGACGTTATCTATGTCAGTTCTCCTATCTTGTGTTCCGCACTGGAGTTTATGTGCCTTCTGCTGTAATCTAACATTTACACACTTTTCTGGGGTCTGATAAAACCAGAAGGCCACTATTATCATTTTCACCACCAGAAGCACACACAGATTTACACAGCAGCCACACCCTCCTCACAAAAACGTACACCAAACTGACACCACACAGCACAACCACATCTGTACTGGCACCAAGAAAAAAAACTTACGAGGACAAATAATCAGTTTCTTTGTCTTGTAGTGTTTATGTATCATTTACTGAGCCTTCTGTTTCTGTGAATTGTTTCCCTGCACTTAAAGAAGCTCAGCATTGCTTACACTGCAACTAAAAGGCCATCTTAAAGCTGCACTAATTAATATTCTTAAATTAACAATGGATCAAATTGCTATGTGTAATGTGAAAAGTGCCTAGTGTCATAGTGATTAATCCGCAGAAAATTATCACCCGCAGTTCATCTAAGTCCCACAGAGCATTTTGGCTTCTTTCAGCCCACTGTTTTGGTTTTCTGGTCTGCAACTTTACTGTTTTAGTTCATTGTCACCACTCTCTTTTTTTTTAAATTTTTTTAAAGCTTTTTATGCCTTTTATTGGACAGTATAGTGGAGAGAGACAGGAAACGGGGAGGCAGAGAGAGGGGGAATGACATGCAGCGAAAGGCCGTCCGATGCGGGATTCAAACCGGGGCCAACTGCAACGAGGACTGTAGCCTCTACACATGGGGCGCCTGCTTAGACCACTACGCCACACGACGCCCCATCACCACTCTCTTTAATCTAGACACAGCAGCAGCTGTTTTAAGCAACAACAAAAAAAAGACACAGCACAGAACCTGCCCTGCTCCGAGTAAATAACAAACTTATAAACTATAGTCTGTGAGCACAGTGGAGCATTTAGCAGCTAAAAAGCCAGATATTTCCCCCAGGAGTTGGTGAAATGAAAGAGAATGTTAAATTTTAAATTCATCAAGTGGCCAGAAACAAGACTTAACATGAATGCTAATATTGCTCTGTATCTGCTGGATGTGTAACTAACTTACTTTTGTCAGGTGATAATATGTCAGTGTTGTGTTTATAGTTTGCTCCATTGCCAATTGAATTATTAATTAATACAGGTTTAAAAAAGCTGTGGTATTTCATATTTGCGTTACTATGGAGCTTTTTTTTTTCTGCCACTAGCATTCGCACAAAGGCACAGACAAATACGAGCATGAGGATGACATGATACACATTCCTGCTGACTGTTGAGGGCGTTAATGCAAATCAGTGTTGCATGCATGCCATAAACACAAAGAACAGGTAACATTAGGACATCTTATCTGACTGGATCATTTGCATGTTAGGCCCATTTGTTAAAGGTCCCATATTTCACACATTTCCAGTGTTTTATTTGAGCTTTTGATATCTATAAGAAGATATATTTGTGGTCTCAAGTACCCAAAACCATCTCAATATAGTTTCACATCTGGTCAACATTGTCATCAGTGTCAGTGAGACTTGAAATGAGCCAAACAGATGGTCAAATTCAACCTAAAATGCTTCAATATTTCAGAAAAAATACACCTCTCTAATATTACTATGCTTGGGAAGGCTGTGCTAGCTCAGTGATGGAATGATTGCTTGGTGTTGTGTTGTTAAAGTAAAAACAACAACAAAAAAAGGTTGAAGGCTGGGCCTGGGTGGGCAATGCTGGCAGCATAGCTGAGGGCGGTGACTCTACTGTGACTTGTGACATCACAAAATTAAAGGAAGTCCTGACGACTCCTTTTTAAGACATTTCTCTGTGGATTGAGTGCTTTAACACTTTCACAGTATTTATACAGACATGTAAATCTCACTTTCTACAACTTGGGACCTTTAACTGCCCTATGTAATGTAAATATTTAACTCACATTTACCTTAGAGACAGGCCATGTCTATCAATAGAAAAGTGGGACTATATGACATCCCTCGATTTCACAGTATTCCCCTGATTGACACTTAGCGGCAGTAACAAGCCATGAAATGTAGCAATGTACCAGGAAAAGGCACAAAAGGAAAAAAGGAAAAAAAAAATCTGCTCCCCAAATGTTATATGTGGAAAGAAATCCACTCAGTTTTCTGTCACTTCACATGGTGCCTTTAAGATGTGTAGAAAAATTCTCTCCTATCCAAAGTAGTTTCCACTTCTTTTGATAGCATCTTTGAAATGTAGTTCAAGGTTTCACTGAAATTAAAAAAAAAAAAAAAAAGGAACATACCAGTTGTTTCAAGATGTTCAGCCAGTAAGGCCGCTAATGCCTTTAAATAACTGATGGTCAGTCATTGGGACGGTTCTCATTAAATCACGTTTCCATCATGTCATTAGCCCTGAGGGAGGCTATTTTTTCTAATCTAGGTCAATCTATAAAAGGAGGGAGTGGGTTGATCACTACTCTCTCTCCAATGTCCAGTGTTGTTAAGAAACCTACCCACCTCTGGGCAGATTGCTGGTCCACTTCAAAGGTTCTGGAGTAACGCAAGGTCATCGGTCAAACTGTTTGTCTTCCTCCCAGGAGTGCAGTCAGTGGGCCATAGAGAAGGTAGATGAAGGGAGAGATACAGGTGGAGATCTTATCAGGGCACTGTGTGTGCCTTGTTGAAGCGGAAACACAACTTACACCTTCAGATGTGACCATGCAGAGGCTGGCTCTCAAGCAGAAAATGGTCCTGGTTAATCCACATCATGATCTCATCTCTTCAAAATAAATCTGTGTGGAAATAAATCTGTATGGGAACGCACATACGCTCATGAACACACCACAGTTTCATCAAAATATATTAATATGTGAAAGGAATCGATTACTTTTTGTTTTAAGTAAGAAGGGAAAACGATGTGAGAATTTTAACAAAATGGTTGCATCAAAATTTGTTACACAAATGGTTTATCACAATTTTCAGATTAATTTCAAACATACAAAGCAAAGTATTGATTAAACAGCAACTGGCATCTACTCAAAGTTATTTCTGGCCACCTGATGAATGTAAGCCCAATTCTAACTCTTTTTTAGCACCTTTTTTGTCTCGACTAATTCCTGAGAAAAACTTTCTTCTCTTTAGTTGCTAAATGCTACATCATGTTTACCAGCTAGTTGCTAACTTTGTTTGTCTCCTGCTTGGTGGTAGGCAGTTTGAACTGAAAACAGCTGCCTTGATGCTTATGAGAGCAGTCAGAGCGAACCAAAACAGTAAAGTTGTGGGCTGGAAAACCAAAACAATGAGCTGAAAGACTCTACAACGCTCTGTAGAGCTGAGGGAAACTGCAGGAATGGTTTTTTCCCTCTTTGGGTTCGTCACTGTAAGCAATCCCTTTCACATTATACATGGTCATTTGATCAGTTGTTATTTTGAAAATATTAATCATAGCTACTTTAAGAAAAATAAATCAGATCACTTGCAGTAGCTCTATTCCCCATGAAGGTGTGGTTATTAATCCATAAATTTAATCTTAACCATCATTAAACCAACATGTGTTCTCAAATTTGTTTGAGGCATATCATATCAGCACTTTTGTTTAATACAAAATCACTTTGGGGACACAATCAAGCTAAGCTAAATGCAAAACACAGTGATGAGAACACAAACAAGGCATCTCTCCCGAGCCATCAATAATATTCATTCAGGGTCAAGCAAGGAAAAATGAAAAACAACAGATGGAAGCCGCCGTGCACGACATGAACACAGTGAATAAACATGCTTTCACTTTATTTTCACCGTTTACAATCAAACAAAACACAAACTGGACAGTTTTTTCCCCTGTTTTTTCATGAGCATGTGATGTATTAATCATCATTTGAAAAATAAAAAAAAATGGTAATGCATCTCCCAAAATAACTGATAGCAGATACTGAAACTAATCCACCACATCTTGATGATTGCTTGTCCAAATTGTGCAGGTTGAAAACCCAGAGACGACTGATGAGCTTCAGGTAATGTTTCAACCCACAAAAACTGACACCCTAACATTTTTGAAAGTGTACCCCTCACACGCTCCAACCACCGAGCCATAAGTCATCTCCTGGTAGGAAATCGTGGAGAGTATAGGGGCCCAAATTCGCTCCTTTACAAAAACAGGACATACTACAGCGGCCATTAAATTGGAAGGAATGTAGGGAGCACGTCTTGTAATTTCTCTCTCTGTCTCTCTTGGCCTCCACCTCTCTCGTTTGCTTTTGGAAAAGCAAAATGAAAGACAGGCGCAGGTTCGCGTGCTCGGGGTCTCACCGCACTGAACCCTGAGGGCAAAAGTGTGTGTGTGTGAGCAATTGAATGTTGGGTGATGAAGAGTGTTTGGAGGGGGACGAGTAGCATATTTCACAAGAGAGACAGATCAAAGAGTGACGACATGGTTGATTATTCCACATTTTCTTTCCTTCCCCCCCCACTTTTTCTTTTTCTCTGTCTTTGTCTACCTAACTACCTCTCTCCTCGGTTCTCTGGGCAACTAATAAAATCCACTAATCTAATTAGGGCCTGCTTAAAGAGACCAAGTGGAGCCTCATGTGGAGATAGAGCTAGAAAATGAGGGGGGGGGGTTTCATTCTGTGGTTTGGAAAAACTCCAGTTTCAAGGGTGAAGCAGGGCTCTATCTTTCTGTCATTTCTTCACTCTTTACCTCTTGTCTTTTCTGTTTGACAGCTGCTCAGGCATGATGAAGTTCCGAGGCTCGCTTCTCTGAGAACAAGATTTTTATCTGTGACAGCTGTCTGAAGCAGGAGATCTCTCCAGGTCTCCCGAAAGTTACAACATGAAAGTCATTTAAGGTGATACACAAGGCACAAGTACATGATACTTAGAGATAAGAGGCGAGGCAACAAGTGAAAGATAAGATGTAACTGTATAGAACTGCAATCAGATCAAACTGATTAAGTATAAAAGAAGATGTGTTTTAAGTTTCATGCCAATCTTGGGATAGGCAGTGGATTTTACATGTGGGAGACATGCAAGGTGTTTGATTCCCTGCCAAAAATATACAAAACCCAGAACATTTTCCATACTGAGCGGCCACATATGGCTGATTAATAATGGAGAAACAGCTGCCACTCACATACACTCCACACATGTACAATATGGTCAAAATTCTGCAATTTCCTCTGTCACACTGTCTGTCGTCTTGTCACTTTTCACTTTCACTTTCCAAATTAAAAGGCCCAGCTTCGCCATTTCCAAAACATGCCAAGTCATCACATTGTCAGCTATTAAATTACCATGTGACAGAAAGTTTAAAAATGGCTCAAACAGGCTTTAAAGTGTAACAGTAGTCAACTTATTCTTGGTTAAAAGTGCTGATAATGTAGCACACAGCGTCATCTTGCCAAAACAGCAGTTGAGTTTTGTTTGGGTTGCGGTACATGGATGTGTGTGATTTTTACTATGACAAGGGCGTGGCTGTAACTTTACTACACAAGTACGCACGCACACATTCACACACACACACACACACACACACACACACACACACACACACACACACACACACACACACACAATGCTTTTCAGCTTTAAAAAAAAAAAACTGTGTAGTCATGAAAATGTGGAACTCACTGTTGCAGATCCTGTTTTATCCTCCTCCCCTCCGCAGACTAGCAGCTGGTGACGGAGGAAATGAAAGGGGAAAAATATTTTACACAATTACTGCATTGTGATTAATAGCCTCCGTTGAATCATCACTAAGACAGAGGTCACTGGTCCCAATCATTTTCTCATAAAACCCTAGATCTCTAGTATTTTGTTCCAGCCTTTAACACATAAAGGATAAGGCATTATCTTGACAACTTTGTACAAAAATACATGCACTTGTCTTCCGTTTTTTTATTTTGTGTATTTTACGATATTCTCCCTGCCAATGTGACTTTTTTTCCCTGTCGCTGACCACAAATAATGTTTACCAGTTTTAAACCTTCGCATGAGTTTACAAAATCTTTCATTTTAAGTAGCCAGTTTGTCAGTTGAAGTATTGCTAACTTTATTTTTAGCTTTGATTTAGCATGTGGAATCGAGTATCCTGAATTCCACAGCTAAAAAAATTAAAGAAAACATGCACACAAACACACCAGGGGAGCTGATTTTGCAACAAGCACTAACAACCAAACTGGTTCAACCAGCAACATAACAGGAGCCAAATTATTTCCCTCCAAAACTTCTGGGCGGAGACACAGGTGCAGAGGGTGTTGGCATGTTGCCCTTTCTGCTTAAACCACGTAAACCACAACTGGAATCTGTGCCAGTGTTTTCCCTCACATTCCTCTGGAAGACGTCTCATATAGAGAATGTCAGGTTGTTGCAGAGAGGTATTAATGAAAAACAGTGCTTCAGTTTTTATTATCGCCTTGCGTCATGAAAAGACGAAGAAATTAATGACTGAAAATAAGTGAGAGACGGGAAGGAGTCAGAAGTGTGTATGGACGAGTGTGTGTTTAGTACAAGTGCATTTATTGTTAAGTGGCTGTGCATGTGTATCTTTAGCATACACTATTTGTTCGATTCCAAGTGTATAAAATCGCTTGTGTTTACAGATGTGGGCTCAAAGCTGTGTGTGTGTGTGTGTGAGCATGTGCGTGTGTGTGTGTGCACTAAAGTATAAAGTTTACAGTCATGTCAATAAATCAAGCCATGCAGGCAGAGATTAAATCTGCATTATGGGCAATAAATGTCCAAGATGTGTCCTGCCCTCAGTGGGAATGTTCGTCTGTCAGTAGGGATAGCACGTGCACACATCACCTTATTGTATTAATGTAATTTGTCTATTATTTTATTGATCCAAAACTGATCTGTAATGATAAATCCACCCTGCTCCTAGTAGGTATTTGGTGAGCAAATGATTTGTGTTCTCCTGGGTGTTGTTATTGAGCATAACATCCCTTTTGACGTTCAGTTCAAAGTGGATTAACTTCCTTTTATTGTAAATTATCATAAATAGTTCCTCATCTTCTGTTACAGTTTACCTATTGCAGTTAAATTTCTCAAAGCAGTAAGTACACACTTAATTTCACCTGCAAAACATATTGAATAACTCATTCAAAATGTTAACTTCGTGTCTCAAAAAATTAATGTAATGAATCGCTCAGTCTTTTAACAAAAATGGAATTTCTCTTTATCGTTGATTGATGAAGAAAATCAAGAGTGAGGAATTGCATCAATGTGACATTACAATTCAATATTTTCTTGATTTAAAGCTGCACCAATAAATATTTTGATATCAAGAACGGATCAAATATAAGATGTTTCCCTCAGGGGCTGGTAGAGACCAAAAACAGAGCAAAAAGGAGAATGAATATTGGCCTTACATTCATCAGATTACCATTAATGTAGAGTAATATGCTAATGACTTGTTTACAGCTTGTTCTGCTGTAGTATGTGCTCTGTTTACAATACCAGTAGCAGTACTATGAAGTAATAAAGTAAGTAAAGTAAAAGTTAAACAGTACAGAATTATTGTAGAGATATCTCTTCACCTAGATAAAACTCAGTATAGGACTCAATCTGACTATTCCTGGCGTGCAATAAAGAACTTCACCTCCCCCATGTGCATGAAAGCAGGCCACTGCGATACATAGGCTAAGATAAGATTACTCCCTATCGTTCTGTCTGTCCTCCCTCTCTCCTCTGCACTTAACCCCCCCACCCCCACCCCCTCTCTCTTTACCTCACCGAACTGCATCGTCCCTGATCATGAACTGCACTCCAGTACTCCAATACTCCCCGCCTGTCCTGCTTTGTCATCATGAACACCATACCTCATCATACTTCTCTTTATCTCTTTCTTTCTGTTCTTACTCACTCCTCACACCATTTTTATCTCTCTCAGTTCAGTTCATACAGGGTTGATGTGTCATCATGAACCTCATGGCCCCATTTGGGGAACACATGGAACATGGATATCCTGTGTAGAATCATGGTATTTTAGTGTATTTTAACATAACATCCTTTTTTTTCCAATTTATAAGAGAAAAACACTGGAAGACCACTTGCAAAAAGTGGGTCATTCATATTGTGGCATCAATGAGAAATGAAGGAGCTTTACATCTTTTTGACCGTGGCTAATACAATAAAGAAGAAAGAAAAAAAGTCACTTATTCAGCTGTTACCAGATTACAAACTACTGGCTAGTAAAAAATGTCATCTGTTACAACTAGCGTTTAGGAGACTGAGATTGTGATGGAATCTGTAATTAATAAATAAAATGTCTGGAATTAACAAGGTCACCTTCATGTTGGTCCATGATTTGTCCTCTAACACGCTACTGGTTTTACGTGAGGTATTTGGGTAGCATGAAGGATCACTGGGTTGGAAAACTTCTAAATTAAGAAAGGCAAAAAAGGAAGAGAGGTTTTTTTTTCTTCATGTTTGTTGACCATCTGTCAGACTGCCATGGAAACCATGGGTGTTGGTGCTGGTAGCCACAGATGTCCAGAGGCGTTTGTTTAGTGAACACCGATGACACAGCTTCACTATCTGCTTTTTATCCAACCTGAAACCATGTTCACACGCAACTATGCAACAATGAAACAGTGACACAATTTTAAAGCTACAGTAGATCTGGGGTGCCCTAAGCACCCATTGTGCTCACGGCAGCATGGCTGCACCGAGGCCTGCAGACTCAAATGGTTTTCATTGAATATAATGCCACTAACTGTTGAATTTTGTGATTTTTTTCCATGATACCAGAGTGCTACTGTACCAATAAATTATTACCAAATTAAACCCAATTATCCCTAATTAATTGTGGGACATGTTTCAGTCGGCTTGAAAATAAACACATGCTAATAGTTGTTACGCCTCTTGGTTAAGGAAGGCAAAAAAAAAAAACTTAACTCACTCACTCAACCAGTGAAGCAAATCAAGGACCTAAGAATGGAGGCAGCCACATTATTGTAAATGACTTCTCCATAATTAAGAAATGAAAGAAAAATAGGTACAACAGACCTCTTCTGGCTCTAATTCTCTACAAACAAAGCCATGATTTTTTCATGAGTTGCCCATGAAGTGGTCTATGATATTTGAACATAAATTAGCCATGAACTACCAGGCCAAGGTATTGGCATTATCTATGACCGTTTCAATAACAAAAGAAGCCACAGTGGAGATATACAAATGACTATAGCTTGAACTCAAGAGCAGTGTGCACTTTATTTGCCGTTGAGTTGTAATGTAATGGCTACAGAGTGAAGATCAGTATCATCTGCATAAAGATGATTTTGACAGTTACCAACGGAAAAAGTCACATCATTTGTATAACTGATGAACAACCCAATGCACAGAATAGACTGTCTGTCTCATCAAAATGCCTTTAGATTAGCTGCCCCTACCGTCACACACTGAAGTCTGTCAGATAAACACCTCTTGAACCGGCTGCAGTCATCACTTGTGAAACTGACGAAGGATAATTTGTGAAATTAAATCAACTGTTAATCAACTGTAACTGGCAGACGTTTGATGAATCATACAATTCCTATTGTGAATAAATAATTTCAAACAGCTGATATGATGAAATGATTCACTCCAAAACCAAACTGATGTTGACTTTATTCAGAGGAACCAGATGAGCTCATTTACACATACTGTAATTGCTATTTGCAGGAGGAGTCCATGTGGTAGCAGCAGAATGTTGAAATCCAATATTCCTGTGACTTAATGCTTAATTACAGTTAGTTTACTTGGAGGTAAAGGGACAGTGGATTTACTTTTATTGAATTTGACTGCCTTCCAGAATTTGGCCAGGTCTGAGAGGGAACATGTGAGTAAGTTCAAGTCGTATCCTGACTTGGCAGCTTTGACTGCAGTTGTGCATTTGTTCCTCAAATGCCTAAATGCTAACCAGTGGGTTGGATCCCCTCTGCGGTCACCACCCAGGCAGTATTCCTCTCCTCTCCCCAGACTGAAATATCTCAACAACTGTTGAATGGATAGAATTAAAGTTTTGCACAGACATTCATAGTCTCCAGAGGATGAGCACTTCAGACAACCTTGCCTCTAGTGGCACCATAAGGTTGATATTTTATGGTTCTAGTGACATATTTAAAAAAACTATTAGATCAGTTTGCCATTTAACTTGATTCAGATGTCCATGGTAGAGGATAGTTCTTACTTTTCAGTGAACAACACCAGTGGAATATCTCAACATCTACAAGATGGATTGGCACAAAATTGGGTTTGGATGTTCATGGTTCCCAGACAGTATAAATGAATGCTTTGTTGGGTGCGTGGGTTTTCCTTTAGCGCCATCATGAGGTTGACATTTGTGGGTTGGAGTGAAATACCTCAACAACTATTGGATGGAGTGCCCTCAGGATGAAATGTAATAACTTTGGGGGTTCAGGTCAAAATTTTAATTTGTACAATACTTTCCCAACAGTCTCAGCTGTACTTTGTGGTTTGTGCTAACAGGCAACTGTCAGCAAGCTACCATGCCAACAAACCAACAAAAACGTTTCCAATTAATTAACCATCACAAACAAATATAGAGTCCTATGTTGTGCGCTGGTATAAACCGGGAACAAAAGCAGCCTGGAAGCCTGGAAACCTAAAACATAATGTTTGCACTGGAAGTAGCAATGTGAAGTATAGGTGATTTGAAGTTAACAGGCTAAAACCTTCAAAACAGTAAGCATGGTTGTTAAAGCAACACAGTGAGACTCCCATTCCATGTCAGCTAAATCTACAAGGAGCTGTAGTTGATCTTTACTCAGCAAGATCTGTTCTGCTCTACAGGGGAAGACTTTATGAGCATAAATCAGCAGGAGACCATCCATTCCTGAGACAGACTTGATAGCTCGGCTTTGCCAAATCGGCCAAAAAAAGGGCAAACTCCAGAATAATTTTAAGTGCTCCTGACTCCGGGGTAAGTCAGCCGACAAATTTATCCCTCATTAATGATAATAATACCCTTCAAGGGCTATTTTCAGCCAATGGTGGCTGCCATCAGATACATTTTTAGCCTGGTTAAATGCTCTGTGCTTTTTTCCAACTCTTAGTTTCTGAGGGAAAATAGATGCTGGTGGAGAGACCTCAGACCGCAGCATGGAACTACGTCAGGCCCATTAAAACGCCAGAAGTTCACTAAGTATAGGGAGCACTCCTCACGTCGCACGCCGTTCCCCCCTCTCTCTTTCTCTCTCTCTCTCTCTCTCTTTTTCTATCTCATCCTGTGTGTGTGTGCGTGTGTGGGTGTTTGTGTGTGTGGTGGTTATGAAGTCCAGTTTTATTTGTCAAGTCAACAGGAGACTGAGAGTTTAGTGTGATGATGCAAATTGACTGTCGTTGTCATGTCAGACTGTCCGTCAGCTGCTCCTCTATTCTGTGGTCTACATTTAGCCTTGAACTATGAGTGTGTTACCAACACAGGATTCCTTGAATAGCTACTACTCCACAAACTATGTCTATAGGGTTGATGCAGATTGGGAAAACAACCTTGTTCTCAATCGTAAATCTCGTCTCAAAGTCTTGTCCTACAACATGAGAAAACAGGAAAAATCACTCTAAACAGCGTGTGGCTAATAAATAACAATTTTTTAAAAATTGGGTTTGATGAAATATATGTATTTATATGTCTAGGCCATGACAAGATAAATCCAGATAAAAAATTAAGCATTTCGAGCCAGTTTCCCCTCACACCATGACTCAATTTCTCACTGTACCTCATTAGTTTACGTATTTTGCTATATATATATATATATATATATATATATATATATATATATATATACATGTAGATTTTTTTACACAAGACACAAGGACAAAAATACTAAGGAAAAAGCAGACCTTTTAACCCACACCCTTTTTCCACAGTGGCCAGTGAAATCACATAAGGGAGTGGGATGCCCTGACCCTGCCACAGTGTGCTGCACACTGGTAGGTGTTAATGAGTCAGTGTTACCACCAGTTTTAGTGGTAATTTCACAGTTTTTTTTTATCATGGTGAAGCCACAAACTCCAACGTGTCAGTACATGAAGTCTACACTTTTCTATAACTATAAAAGGAACAGTGAAACTCAAGCAATCGTGGCCAAATGTGTTTTTGTGCACCGGGGAGATAATTTATTGCCAATTCTTTGATAAAAACACAGTCGTGTGTTGTGCATGACGTCAAAGCCAGAACTGCATAACACTCACATCACAAGGCTCTTTCTTCAGTTATTCATCAGCAGTAGTCTGTGCCTCCTTGTCTCCAGTTGGATTATTTGTCATAAAGGCAACACAGCCTAATGAGTGTCATTATGAGATCGGGATTGTTACTGTGGTTGCACCTGACCTTGACTAGCCCTTTCCTGTTTGTGACACATCATTACAATCTCTCTGTTTTTGGGTGGGTAAGGCAAATTGCTTCACAAAAATAGGTGGAAATGTCACTAAGAAAATCTGAACATAAAAAGGTGTGTCTCTGTCTCAACAAAAGATCATTAAAAATATGTACAGACTACAATAAAGATGGCAGAGCATCAAGAGCTGCACATGTTCGATTTACTCTAGTCCCACTTAAAGGTGTAGTTGTGACTTTATTACAAGACTGCTACAACTTCAGGGATTTTATGTAACCTTATTTGTTGTTGGGTAAGGTCAAGAGGCAATTTGCCATGACTAACACCAACACCATCACAGCACTATATCAAAGAAATATTTACACACACAAGTGACTTGCGAGTTTCTCTTAACGCCATGCCATCAAAGGAAATGCTGCTTGGTTTGTTTTCTGTGTCAAAAAGACATGATAGCTATCCATTTGAAGTACACCCTCTGACAATCCTCTGGGAGGGTCACACCTTTGCATTTCTAACGGCATAACTTGGCCATCGTCCCTGTTTTGTTTTCATAAATGGAGTATGTGTTGAGATTCAGCTGGTCATGCCAGTCTTTACCATTTATGGACACGGCTTCATGCTGTATTACATGTTGTCTGAATGCATTCATGCAAACAAGGTATGACTGAAAGAATACTGACAGCATGAGAAGGTGAACGGAGGACATGCTAGACTGTATATACTGTACTTGTAAACACGTGCATTGCGAGATACTGGTCAAAGATTACCTCAGAACTGGAGGCATTTGCATATCACCACAACAAGCTTGAAACAACCTGGGTGAACTTTGCTCGCATTACCCTATGGCTACAGTTTGGCCTGGTGCAGTGTGAACAGCAACCACCTGGATGAGTCTTACAGTGTATCTATAATTGTTTGTCATAATTCATATTCTGTTGCCAAGGGACTTTTCCTTTCAGAGTTTGGATGCTTATCAAGTTGTGGGAAAGTATCTTTGTTTAAATACATTTGATTGACTGCTCAAAAACTGCGCTGTGTACAGAGTGAGGGTTATGTTTCATTTATACTGCATCAAGCAGGAATAAGGGTATGTCTTAACCCTGCCCAAAAATGTGTGTGTTAGACATGCCCATCTTTATGCACAAGGCTGAAATAATATACTCAAAATAAAAATGTCACTGTTCATCGACCCTTTTATTTATAGTCGTATACACTCATTTGAAAGGTAATTCTTTAAGTTTGGACAGATGATAAAAGATACTGAACCAAAGTTACAAGGGCACAAACATGGTAGAAATGTAAGGGTGCCTCACATATGTTTTTGGTATAAAAAAAATGGAAGATAAGGCCTGTAGCTGTACCTTTTGTGTGGAAAACACTTTGGATCCATGGCCACAAGTCTGAACCATTTCTGTGTCAACAGCTGTTGCAGTGATTTGGGTATCCTAAAATGCTTTGCACAGATAAAATCAGGAGACTTAGAGCTTTTAAATAATGTATAATTTGTCAAGGTTATGGGAAGATTGAGTCCAGTACACGCGAAACACACCTTAAGTGGCGTTACCGAGGCTGAAGTGTCCCATGGGTAGGACAGTTTAATTCAAAAGGGTTAATGACCATGAAGGTGCAATTATTCCTTCAAAGCCTTAACAGGCACAAGCCCTGAGATGATACAACTATTATATATGTATATGATGACTAACAGAAGAGAAAGGTGAAAGTGTTTTTTTTTTTTTTTTGCTTAGGGCTTGGCCAGGGGACTTTCCTAGATGAAATTTAGGGATGGGAGGGAAAGGGATGGGTGTCAAAGGAAACGAAAGAAAAATCTTCAGTGACTGGACCAACGTGACTGACTACTGCATGGCAAGTATCATTTATGAAGCATTTCCTTTGTTGGAAAGGTGCGACAGCTATCTTTCATTCCAACAAGCCATGCCCTTTGACGGCCGTCAGCTGATGTATCACACCCTCTATTGTCCACATCTCTTGGATGCCAATAGCTATGAACGACTTTGATTTTGTAAGAATGACTGACCTTTTTGGCCACCTAACCAGAAATAAGAGGGAAAGGGATGTCTAACTTAAATTCTCTGTCTAGTGTATCAGTCAATTGTGTTTTACTTATTTAGTAAAGATTAAAGTGGTTTTTGCTCTTTACAGCTGTTGCAACTGACAATAGCTAGATAGGACATTTATAAATTGATTTCACAACCACTACAACTAAACAAAAAACTCACATGGAGATTTCAATTGAGCTTCCGTTGTTGTCATTGAACTTAGCATTTGCTGTTCTGAAGCAACATAATTAAGCTACTATAACAAGCGCTCCGTTTAAATACATCATAAGTAATGTAGGTCAATTCTAGCTAAATGTGTACAACATTGTGTCATGAATTAGTCTCATGTTCCAAAAGCAAATTGTTGAGTTAAGTCATGGTTATGACAGTATTAGCCTTGCTAAATCTTAGCATGAAGAAAATGGAACCAAAAGGGGCTAATTTTAACGTCAAGTTTGCACTTATGTTGCAATTGTTGGCGAAATGTAACATATAAAAACTTGTCCCAGAGCCCAAACGTTAGCCACTTTATACAAGTGGATTCTGGAATAACAAGTATGCTAGCTAACATTAGCCTCTAGAGAAATAACGCTAACACCCAGCGTTACATCCAAATTGTGATGGCTAGCGTTCACTACATCAAAAGAACTTTTTCTGGCAAGGCTTGACACATTGTCAAATAAGCCAATTACAATTAAGGTTATCATAACACTGCTGTAAGGGACTCTTACCTTAAGGCATGCGGGCAGTCAAGAACTGACCTCCCAGAGACAGGTATGTGTCCCTGACCATCATTCAGCAATGAATAATACAATTTAATAGGGTGCAGGTTTATCTAGTTGTGACAGACAGGACAGTCAGATTCTTCTGTAACACCATTTTGCAGCTCATTGAGTTCCATTGTGGGACACATCTAGATCAGCTGAGGTCCTGTCCTAAGGCCTTTAACCACAAAATTGAGACTCTTCTGTTTAAAACTCTGCAGAGCTGGTGTGACGAGGTGGTTGTTGTTGTAGTAATAAGGAGGGTGTGGTCGGTTACTGTTTTGCAACTGGTTTCGATTTACATTTTTAGACAGAAATGTGTCTGAGTCATTTGATTTTTGCTAGCTCAGTCTAGTTTTAGACAACAAAAACTAAAGACATCTTACTGTACTTTTTATCTGGGGCATGTTAGACTCATTTGCGTCCAACATTCTTCATTTTTATATCTTCAATGCATTACAAGGCTACAGCTGTTGCCATCTTTGTGTACAGGTAAATCCAGTTAGCATTTCTGTTTGAAAAGAAACTCTCTCGAATCTAATCTAGTACAGTTGTTCCTGCTTACCTAGCATTACTGCAGCTACTGTGTATTGACTCACTTGTTCCCTAAAATACGGAGACGGTATATCAGCAGATAACATCATTTCTGTCATCTTTGTTTTTCGCGGACATATAGAGAACGATTTAAATGGTTGACCACCAACATTAGTGTGGAACTTATTCACTCCTCTTGATAGCAACACTAAAGATGGCCGACTGAAAGTAAAGTTAATGTTAACTCCACATCCACAACTTGATATAACATTAGCTTAACTTTTATAAACGCTGGTGGCTTCAGGTTTGAGTAGATTTGTTGCTTTTCATTGTGTAATTCAGTGGATTGTGGATGAATTCTGTCCAGAAATCTGTTTCTTCCAAGAACAGGTAACACCAGATAATTTACTGACAGAATTACTGACACACTAAACTTTGGAAGGTATTTCAAGTTAGTCCAGTGGCTAAATATTCATCTGAACAGCAGAAGGAAACTCCTTTACTAATCAGGACATATAGTTTGTGCTTCCACGGATGCATGTAGATTGTTGAATAAGACTTTGCATTAAAACATGTCCATTTGTGTATTTTTCACATTGTCATTTAGTCTTTATTCATTGACGAAAAATGTAATTTTGCCATATAGCCCTCATTTCCCAAGGTTACTTTTCATTTAGTTTTAGTCTTGTTTTTGTCGTTAAAAATAGGTCGTCAACAAATATTTTTTTGCCCTAGTTTCCATCAACAAAATGAACACTGGGCATAGCTCAGTTAGTTACACTGATGTCGTGTGATGAGAGGAGAATGGTTTCAGGCTGTCAAAAGCATATAGGCTGTAATCCAACCAGGAACTGATTTTGGATGCGGCCGTGTCTTACAAAACCTTTAAGGCAGGTCTTCCTGACATCGCTATATTGTCATATCACTGACATTGAATTCTTTCTTTATTACTGGCTGACATCTCTTACGCTTTGCACATCATTTTTCTGCCCATTTTAGAATTTCTTGATATTTCACGCCCACGATTCTGGGATACTGTGGGACTGAGGCATTCATTCATCTCATCCCATTTGTCTCACAAGGATCTGCTTCCATGGTAATATTCACAATATTGTGATGTATTCTGTTTATTCAAGCCAAACAGGAACTCAAAACTCCACTGGCATCAAACAGTGAAAGGTCATTAACCTTTTTTTTTGTTACCTCACTCTACTGAAATCACATCTATAAGCACAGGTCAGGTTTGCCACTAAACAAAGATCATTAAACATTTTCCTCTCCATAATAACATCATATCCTAGGGCAGGAAAACTCCTTAGTTACTCCAAACTACAGTTTGTTTGTACAAGGCTAAAAATAAAGTGCTAGGGAGAAAAACATCATATATATACCTTATATGGCCCAGACTATTGGGGCCTTTATGGTTGCATATAAAAATAAACAAGCGTGCTGTCATCACAGAGGCTGTTATATTCTAAAGCCAGGCAATTAAAAATGTGCTGATAGTAGCAGGGCAGCAGCCGAGAGCTGAGTCGGTGCCAGGGCTCCATATGTGCGAGGGGAAGAATGAACTCACAGCTGAGGTCACAGCAAAGAAAAGCACACGTGGGTATATTTAGTGGATGGCATTGTGTAGTTTGTGCACGGTGGTTTTTGTATTCAGAGGATGGGCATGTGTGTTTGAGTGTATTTACTTTGTGTGTGAGAATGTAGATCCCTCATAGTGTTTGCTTACTCTGTGTTTGTGTGTGCGTGTAGTGTCAGCAGCATACCAATTACTGTAAAAAAGACTCCCATTAAGGTAAAGATTATAGGGTTAAGTTCAATGGTTGCACTGTGACAGCTTAATAGGGTGTGAGCAGAGCTGCATTGTTTGGTTTCTACCAGAGTTACTCAGTCGCTGTGTCACACACACGAATACATGCAAGATTGTTTGAGATGTGGCGTGCGAGCGGGCTTATGTACTCAATCACTCATCAGCGCTGATGACAAGCTGCACGCACCCACACGCACACACACCCACACACACACACACCTACACACACACACACACACAAACACACACACACACACACACACACACACACACACAGGCTCAGCGCCTCATACAAACTCCTCGAATATGCAGCAGCCTTTCCCGGGAGAGCGAGTTCACACTTCACACTCTGTATTGTGCAGCCATGGTGGCCTGCACCGCTGCGCAGCACCTGCCACACTCTGCATGTAGGTAAACAAAAAGAGGAAATTCTATAAAATCTTGCATGGGGGTGCCTGTCTTTACACTGTTGTGCTTTCAACTCTTTTGAAACTAAAATTAGTTTGGGAAATGCTGCACATGAATTCTTGTCCGACTGAGCTGCAGCACAGGTCTTTTGATGACGGGGTTCACGTTGCAAAATATACAAACATGCAGTTATTCATGTTTACACTGTAATCAAAGCTGAGCGGAGGGAGCTGAGAAAAGTGCACTGCGCGCATGTTACCCCAGGGGAGGTCTGCAGATATGTTTATCGTAAGTTTTAAAACGAATCATTTTGGGTTTGTTTTCATGCAGGCGTATAGCGTGAAGTGCCACTTTTTCTGTGCTGTGGGGTTTTCCTCACCTGTGCCTCTTTGCAATGACTCACCATGCGCTGGTGCACAGCGGGGGAACAACATGATGTAATAGGGCAGAATAGTTTGGATTTTCACATTATTTTAAGAGTTTATTAAGGAAATCTACAGTTATTTGTGGACTGTAAAAAGAATATTTATGGGAATGGCTTTTGCAGCTATTTAGAGACTTAAAGAGATCACTGAGGTTAAACTTTTTGACGTTTTGGGAAATGCACTTACATGGTTTTTGGCGTAGAGAGTACCACTGTTGTAACTGTCCCTTCAATATGAGGCTACAGCCAACAGCTGGTTAGCGTAGCTTAGCACAAAGACTGGAAACAGAGGGAAACAGGTAGCCTGGCTCAGTGCAAACAAAATAAAACAAAGAAAGTCTGTCTCGCAGCTCCTCTCACGCTCACTTAATGAACACATTATGTTTGGTTTTTTAATCCATACAAAATTAAGCATAAAACAACAATTTCCTGTTTTATGTGCCAGACTATTTCTTGGCTTAGCAGTTGCCAGGCCCGGCTAATCTAACCGCCCTCTGACTGTAGCCTCACACTGAAAGGACAGAGACTCCCTAACACAAGCAACGCACATTACTGTATGTGTCATCTCAGCAGGAGCACCTCCCGATATTCCCCTCCATTACTGAAGCTTCAGAGTGGGGACAGCACTACTGTTAAAGGGGATCAGAGGAGCCAGTTTGATTTGACATGACTGTTATCAGCTCCTAACGCCCCACTGATAACTTCGTACGATGATAATAGATTTTCTTTTTACACCCCCAGGTGAGATGTGTCCCTGCAGTCATAAAAATATCACCGCCACTCCCATGGTGCAATGTGAACACGGACCTTGACTGAACTGTCAAGGTGTGTCTTTAAATTCAAATTCAAATTCGTTCACTTAGAGAGCCGAGACGTCAGGACATCAGTTTCCTGCTGTTTCCAAACTCCTCACAAACTATTTATGTTGTCATATTGTACACATACATTGCCTTGGGAACTTTTTGTTCAGCAGGCTGTTTCTAACGAAACCCTGAAACACTGGTGAAATAAACACACATGTGCGCACACACACACACACACACACACACACACACACACACACCACTGACTGGGAATGAACTCATCATCCCACAAATACAGACCAGGGGGTGAAAAACAAAGCAAACACAAGACTTGGTGTGTCTGAGCCCTGTAGTCTGAGCAAGCAAGAGTCCTGTTTGATAAATGATGTCATCGAAACTCTGCTTAAAGAAAAAGCGGAGAGCAAACAGTGCTGTCGTGCAGAGTCATAAGTACACACACACACACACACACACGGGCACATACTGACCTATGCCCTCTTGGCCTCACATGCTGTGGTGAGGTCATTAGGTAAAGAAAACATTCCTCTTTGAGTTCCTCTTCCTCTTCATCTTTAGCATATATTATAATTTGAAGCTTGAGTAATTTGGCCTTAATCCATTTCATATCAACTTTAACTAACTCAAATATCAGGAGGTCTTTCCCTGCAAAACACTGGTGCTCAGGTCAAAACAGTGACAGTTTGACATTAAGTAAGGAAGAAGTGGGTAGCTACAGTAGCACATGCAGGTACGGCCACAAAGGCTGAAGAGCCACACCTACAGAAGAGTTTGTACAATCCATAAACAATAAAGAGACACTCAAGGATTACAGCTGTCGGTTTAAAAAAAAACAAAAAACAAACATGAGCCGGGTTTTGAAAATAATTCTTCAAAAGTTCTAATTTCACTCCAGATAATGACAGAGGAGCTGAGGAAGTGATTTTGGACAAGGCCTGTCATGTGTTATTGTATGTGTCTGTGGCTCCTTGATCATATAATCTCACAGGGTGGAGCGCAGAGTTTCATCAAAGAGCCTTTGTTTTGTTTGGTTGTTGGATCAAAAAGCAAATAAACAGGGATGAGAAAGCATGATGTAGGAGGGAGGAGAGTGTGTTAATCTTTTGTAGCTGGATTGTCGTTGATGTAGAAAAAGAACAGAACAGTCTGGAAAGTTGCAGAGCAATTATTCTAATATAACGTGGTATAAAACACGCAGTAACACTGGAATACCCACTGGGGTTAAAGGCCGAGTGGTGAATATTCAGTATTTCTCTTGTCGTTCTCAACAAAACTCATGAAGAGACTAACTATAGGACAGTCTATGTGGCCAAATCCTGATAAAGCATCAAAAGAAATACAGCAATGAGCCTCATTCTTGCATCCTTTTACAGTATAAAATCATTAGCACAGCAAATGTGTATTAATCCGCATCAGAAAGTAGTCCCTGACAAATGTTTACTTTACTGCTGCTGATTGATAAAAACTACAGTGCCTAACTATTGTAGGGAACTACTGAACTTTGAATTACTGAACTACTGAACATTGAAACTTTACATTACATTTACATCCGCAGGAGGAACAGATGTGTTTGAGGCTGAGTGCCAGAGTCAGGATAAGCAAGTCAGAGAGAAGTGGACGATTCCATTGTTGGTTTTAGTCTTTCCATGCCATTTATTGTCAATATGAAAATTCTCCGTGCCACGTTGTCAATCTTTTACCTAACAACATATTTAATTCTCAAGCTGGACATTTGAGAAATCAATTACTTCTCTCTCAGATGACAGAATGAGGTAGAAGAAGAAACTGACTACACTTATGTGGATCTTTGCAGAATGCATTTACCTGAAGTCATCTCAAGCTTTCCAAATGAGCTGCGTAACTGATCCGGCCAGCTGGTGCTGAGGGTCTGTGGCTTTAGACGTGATGAGAGGAAGAGGGGAGGGAATGGAGGATGAAAAGTATAAGGAATATATTGAGGTGGTTATTGAGGTGGTTACACTTAATGCTGCAGTAATTCTGGGCATCTCCATCTGAATCACTGTCTCTTAGTCATCATCTGTGTCTCTTTCTAGCTCGTATTACTTGTTTTTGCCGTGTTCGCATTCTACAATTACATTTTCAGGCAATTCGCTAATGCACTTTTGACTTACAGTGGGTTTAAAAGATGAATAGATTACATGTTATAAAAATAAAGCCTTTGAAGAAGTGGAAGAAATGTTGCAAATATTTAAAAACACTTCAAAACCAGACAGGTTTAAGATGACGTAGATGAGAAAAATACCAATTACTATATATACTGAGTATAGAGGTTTTTCCATTACTTCTGTTTCTTAATTAGATATTGATATTAAAGTGCTCTACCAGGCTGACAGACTTCTCAAGTGTGCAGTATGTTGTAAACAACTTCAATCACCAGGCAACTGATGAAAATCTTTTTTTTCTATATTCCTGCCTTTACTTCACTCTTCACCCCTCCTCCCCGTGTATGTCGTGCCTGGACCCGTCTCTGTTTTATGTGCCCAAGGAGAAGGGTGTACGTCTCTGTCTATTTCTTTACCATGTCTGAACCGCAGGCAGCACACGCGACTTCCACTCGTCCATTAATGCCCCCGGATCAGGAACAGGTGGTTAATATAATTCCATTTGAAGGCTTTTCCAGCGCCGGTTGCACGCTCTGTACGGAGGCCTAAAGTGGAAAAAACTTTATACAGATTGCATGTGCAAACGTTTTTAGTTCCTATAAGAGGCTATTATGGGATTAAACATATGTAAGAGGGTGTGTTGCTCTTCTGCTTTTCACAATTTAGAAAAATATACACTTACGAGAAGGAAAGAAATGGGTGTGTTGTGCGCTTACAGTGAATACCACGCCTGCATGACGTGAAACTATCCTTGCCCAACGAGTGCAACATGAATCTTGTTTGACAGGACGACAACATGCAGTGGAATTGCTTTACTCTGTGGTTTTGCAAGACAAAACTCAGATAAAAAGGTCTGGATCAGTTCATGTCGTATTGTGGCGTTGTTGTTGTGTCTGCAACAAAAACTCTAAATACAGCCGCAAGTTATTGTCAAAGGTTCATTTTAATCACTGCAGAAGAATGCTGAAGTGCCTGTTTATTTGTTTATCATATTGTTATGGTGATGCTAAAGCTGATGCTGTAGACTTCATGCCAGAACACCTCAGGTCATCTTTTCACACTACATTTACTTTTATTTGGCAATGTCACTGTTATGATCTACGGTGAAAAGATAAGAGCAGAATCTGTCTTCCCTGTACATCAAGCAGCTGGACGTTCACACAGTGACAAGAAAGAGCACCTGCATTCCTGTGTGTTAAATTATTAAATTATTGCCAGACGTGGACCCAAATTCCTTTACTTATGTGAAAGTATCAATCACTGTAAAATTAGTTAAAGTCTTGAATTTTATTATTATTACTGATGCATAAACATGTAAGTAGCAATTACATATTCTAGCTGGGTGAGAGTTCATTTTAATATTAACCTCTATACTGTTATGAGGGATAAGTAAAAAAAAATAGTAGCAGAAAATGGAAATAGTTAAAGTACAAGTACCTTTAATTATCATTAAAATACAATACTTGGGTAAATGTACACAGTTACTTTCAATCATTACACATCATCAATCTCTGTTAGTCACTAATATAACTTGCGACATCTCAGTGATGACAAAAATTTAGACGTTGCATAAAAAAGCTATTGTAAATTCAAACAGCGATAACAAACAACCATCCAACCATCTGAATCTTTATTTCAGGTTATGGTCCGGGCTTATCGTGTATTGCATCTTATTGTTGTCTGGCCGGTCGATTGGGTGTGTATTGTGTACCAGAACGCTAGTGGGTGGGGCTATTTACTGTAGTTCCAAAGTAGAGAGTACAAGCTGTACCAAATCATTTTAAAAATAGAAGCACCTGCAGATATAATAGCTGAGATCCTGGCACTGATTAACGAATGTACAAAACTCCTGCATATATTATGGTAAAAATCATGATTAGTGGGCCTTTAATATGCTTAGGGTACAATGACTGATGGACTGTGATTCCATTTTTTTAAATTTTTTTATTAAGTTATTTTTTGAGCACTTTTGCCTTTATTCAGATAGTGAAGTGAGAGACAGACAGGAAAGTCAGGGGGAGAGAGAGGAGATGACATGCAGCAAAGGGCCATGAGGTGGATTCGAACCCATGGCCACTGCAGTTGGGACTAAGTCTATGTGGTACACACTGTACAGTTTGCAAAATAAAAGAAGGAAAGTGATGGAATATTACAGCATTAATAAGAAAGTTAGACAGTAAATCAGTACGTGTATGTTAACTGTACTAATGTCATTAATGCGGCACTTAAAGCAGCTATCTGTAAGTTTTGCTATTGCTACATAGCCAGCGTTAGCATTAAAAGCTGTTTACTTACCGGTCTAGATTAAACGTTGTGATTTCAGTGACAAGAGCTGTCTCCAGAGGTGGAAAGCAACACCAATATTAACTCTTGTCTCTATCACCAGCATGCTAACAAGCTAGCATAGCGACCCACTGTAGCCTCCTATCTGCCCTGAGGCCGTAGCTTTGCTCAGAGGGCGTATCATAACCTCTTGTCCTGTCAATGCAACGATGGCCGACGCTCTTTTCCAATAACCACCACCCGCCCCCGACAAGAAACCATGTTCGGCAGCAGAGAAAACTTGCAAATAGCCCCTTTAAGGAGATCGTGTTATAACCAAGCCTGTCACCAAATCAGCCAGCACTGATGGTTGACTTAGTCAGTGGAAGTTGATGGAATTGACTGTGACATTGTCAGGATTTCTCCAGAAGCAATAATCACCTGTATATGATCTATAAATCAAAGGCACCCATGGGTGAAAATAATTCGGCTTTTTTAAATGATTTCCCATGTGAGTTTATGTTGGCTTAGGGAAACCTTCAAAGCGAGTGAAGTAATGCCATTTACAATGAAGCTGATGTAATAACCAATGAGTTTGATGGCTTTATTAAAAGAGCGGAGCAACATCTTTTCTTTGTTTTATGGTGTGAGCAAAAAAAATAAATCTCAGCTGTGCAGTTTGTTATGAAAAGAAGCTGCGTGTTCTCTTTTGTTTTCACAATATTTACATGATTCGCCTTCATTTCATCCCACATTTCTGGATTATTGCTGTGTGACCACGGTTTGACCTCTCAGATGGGACGGAGAGAACCGAGTCCCACAGCAGATCCGAATGGTGATGTGATAGTGATGAAAATGTGAAGGGAGCCAGTAAGAAGGGGCCTGTGCTTTAGTTGGAGGCCGACCAAGACTCCGAGCAGGGAAAACAGGGGCAGGGAAGCTGCAGCAAAAACAGTTGGGATATTATCCACACAGGACAGGACGCTGAGGCTGATTTATAACAGCAATATGGAACTTGGCAATTCGAATATTTTTCAATGAAAATCTGTTTTCTGCCTCTCAGAGTTGTTTGCTGGATTGCACTAGCTCTCTTCTGGCATGAGTTGTGTAAGAAAGTCTTTTTTTTTTTTTTTGCTTTTGAATAGTAACATCTCGCCTCACTCTGCAGGAAATGAAAAGTCATTCACAAAGGCATTTTTTCAGCATTACAAATGTGACTGTCAAATATACCGCTTCTTCAGAAAGCTCGACGTGCGCTCCTCCTCGTTCACGCCGTTTTCGAGAAGGGGCGCACATATGACACAGATAGCCACAAGTGGAAGCAAAACAGGTGCTTACTGGCCGATCATGAGGCTGCACAACTGAACAAAAGGGCAGCATAAATCAACCACACACATTTAATACAAACATTAAAGACCATTGTGTGGTTGCACATAATATGCATCATTTATATACACCAGTACTTTATGCTTCCTGGAGGAAGACGCCAAAACCTATGTCTTGTAGGACGGAATGGAGAAAAAAAAAACCAACACATTTTTCCGAGTGGTTTTTGTTTCCTGATTATGTAGACATGTTTTCTCAGGCCTTCCTTGGACCAGCCTCTCAAGCTGATTGCCCTGATTCATAACACCTGTCCTCGTTACTATAAATGCCAGTCAGGTGATTGTTCCACTGACTGATTATCTCATCCTGAAGACGCTAGCCTGCCAAAATGTCAATCTTTACAGAGCAGAATCAAACCAAGCCCCATTTAAAATCCTGCAACTGTTACCCAGTGTGCTTGTCTTGTCTGCTTCTTCTCTGCAGTTCATACCAGCTAAGAGCAGATTAAGACATATTAGCACCACTCCTGCCTTAATTTTATTAATCTTTCCTGACATGCTACTGGGACTGGCTTTGTATACCTGGTGGATAGAGGTCTTAAGATTCCCGCTGTCCCGAGGAGTCCTCAAGATACGCATCACAGCAGGACATTTTATTCGATGTTACTTTGCTTCATCTCTCGTTCTCCATCTGCTCCTCCACAAAGGTACGGCTGCTTTACCTTGGAAAACTGAATAATGTAATTGAATCACCAGATTTTCCTTAAGTGAGAAAGGCCAACCAGTATAATCAAATAAAGTCCCCGCTTGGGTAAAGTAATTGGTCATGTAGAGTAATGTGCGCAGCTCCTGAGCCAAAGAAATGACTAACAGCTGATGAGTGGAAATATCTATAATATATATGCAGAGTCCAGTGCTTTGTGTTATCTCCCTCCTCCTCCTCCCCTCTGCTCCCCTACCTTCCTGCTTTCCCGCCAAGTGAAATTTTCTCAACTTCATTTCACAGGCATTCTCTCTCTCTCTCTCTCTCTCGCTCTCTCTCTGTCTCATTCTCCTTTTTTTTTTTCTTTTTTTTTCTCTCTATCTCTCCTCTGACAAATAAACAGGTCTCACGTGAGCTCCTCTTGCGCTCCGTCTGCATGCAGCTCAGAAAGGACACCGCCCTGTCTGGCCTCGGTGGCGACCTGAGCCGCACCGTGATTGGCTGGGGCCGAGAAACTGCAGCGAGAGGAACCGCGAGTGGCAGACAGGCATAGCGTGTCTGAGACAAAAACACAGGGCGTCCTGCCAGCTGCTGTCCCTCAGGGGTGAGGACTGGAGATGGAGAACACGGACTGAGTGCCTGGCTGGCTGCTGGACAAGTCAGTGTGGAGGGTTTCACTGCAACACACTTTACATCTGTTTTGCAAGCACGTTGTCACCACATGTTGAACACTTCCAAAGCGCAGATGATTACTTCCTTTAAAATTCAAGTATTTCACTCTTGACAGACAACCTAAATATTACATAGTATAATTAATTCATGCAGTCATTTTGTAAGAAGAGACGCTGCAGTTTTTAAACGGATATCAAATTTAGGAATGAAACCCTTCCCTTGTGGACTGGCTGAGTGATGAAATGACTAGACGTTCAACAGATGACAGATGCTTGAAACACCTCATGGAAAAACTAACTAAATCACAGTTTCTGTCACTTTAAAAAAGAGGTCTGGCAATCAGCGTAGTTTTCAAAGCAACATGAGACAGTAGAACTCTATTTTTGCCTCATGTTGACGGCTCAGATCCTCCGTTCCCCAAATTGCAGCTGCTTCCAATCAAAAAAAAGCTGCAACATTATTTAATATGGGAAGAGCAAAGAGTCTTAAAAGTCTTGACTATAAAGGAACAGTGGTGACAAACTGAAACCCAACCAAGTGTCCTTTCTCCGCAAAGTGTTAATGTTCAGTCGACTCACTGCTGTGAGTAATTAGCAGCCGGACACTTCCCTCACTCCTGACTGATTAAGTCTCTAATTAACTGTTTAATTGAGCTGCAGAATGACTAATTGTAAGTATCAATAGTGGGTGGTGCAGTTAACTGGTGCACTGAGCGGCGGCAGGCTTGGACATGCAAGTGCATTGGGAGGGACTCGTTAAGTATCAAACTAAAAGTCAAACCGAAAAAAACAGTGAATCTGTTTTGTTTGGTTTTTTTAACTTGTGTACTTATTTGTAAATACCAGAAATGGACATGTATTTATTTTTCAGCTGTGACAGAGCCTCCTCTTTATTAACTTTCTCAAGGGTGTGTCTCAAGCTAGACCCCCTCCTTTGTATAATGTGGGCAAACACAAGTCTGAGTTTAGGACTCTTCCACTGTCAACCCATCGAGGGCATGAGGGCTCTCCAGCAGACATTTTGAGCCCTTTATGCACACTTTCCGTTAGTCCACATTTCTGCAGGCTTTGCCTAAGGGAATTACCCAAAGTTCATAGCGTTGTGACATTAAACACGGGGGTTGCCATGGTTATCAGGGGGACTCCCAGAAGCGTAAGTGGCAAACCATGGCCATAAAATGTCGAAGAAGAACGGTTAACAAACAACCATGAAAGGAACAAACTCTAACATAAGCATTACAAGAAAGAAGACCGTATATGACCGTACGAACACAGAGCTCACTGTGATTCAAAGCCTGAACTGTGGAGTTATTTATCCTATGATGACGTGGTGACGAATTCCAAATATCCAAATTGGATCAGATCTGATCCAACATTATTTTCTTGTTTACAAACAGGGAGCAAAGGAAGGGAATAAAAATGTGCAATCAAACGTCCCAAACCCACAACTTAATGTTGTGTTTTGGCATCATCAAGGTAACGTGATATGTCGAGTGGAATATGAACCTCCTCCTCCTAAATGTTGAGTGCTGTAAAAGGAGAGATGGCTTAAATCGCTAATGGTTGATAACCAATGCTATGTGAGCTTTTTGAAACAGGGATAAATGTTTAGTCTCATCATTGGTAGGTGTGAAGCCCCTCCCATTGTCTTGGAAGTTGTCCATGCCCACATCAGCAGATGATTGGTTGGCATGGGAGTGTCGTCAGCTGATGCTGTTCACCTGGGCCTTCTAGAGTATAAAAGCAGGCTCGTGCTCATTTGTCCTCTCCCTTCCATCTGCTGACAGCCATTATATTTCTTATATTTTATTTATGATAAAGAGTTTGTTTTTTAGTATAACTTAGTGTCATCTCCCTTATTGTCATTCTCCCTGAGCCGGTTTGTGACAGTAGGCTACAGGGCTAACACATGCTCCAGTTATTAGAAGTTGATTCAATAAGGATTTGATTTGTTATAATACAATTTGTTGCACATAACAGAAAGGTGCTGCAAGATTACCTGGGAAATGCAATTGCTGCTTATTCCAATAGCAGTATGAACTGCCAAAAAGTTTTTTTAATACTGTGCAAAAAGTGACGGTTAATCATTATTAAAACTTTTTCTCCTGTGTGAAGATACAAAGTCTGCTCAATTTTTTTTTTTTTTTTTTTTTTTTTTTTTTTTCCAGTGAAGTTGTTCCAAACATATTTCTATCTTTAAGCTGCCAAAAGAGCTCACTCTAAGATTTGTAAATCCTGCAACAGGCAGCAAAAAATACCTGTAATCTAAACTGTCTTCAGGTTTGCTGCAGTTTTCTCACAGGTGACAGTTATGTCAACTTTTTATATAATGGCTCTCCTGTTTGATTTCCCTGTTTTTTTGTTTTTTTAAAGAAAATATAGGATCATTGCAAGAAACATGAACCAAAACTTAAACTTGGAGAAAACTAGGCTGGGTCTTAACTGGAGAAAGAAAAGGAGAATATGCTAATGAGCAAGACAGCCAGTCAAGACAGGATAAAACTGGAAGACGGCAAGAAAGATATTTACAGACATCCCGGCGTGTCAGCCAGTCTTCCCCTGCCACACCCTAACACACACACACGCACACACACACACACATCCCCACTCCCCTTCTCCTCGCTTTGACTGATAATTAACCTTTTGCTTTATGTGTCTGAACCTGCCGTGGAGGAGCTGCTGCCTTGGTTATAAGTGTCAGTGTGTGTCATACAAATACTCACCAATGATTGTGTCATAATCCAGACCAATAGTAGTGTTTTATTCGGTTGTATGTCGGCAAAGCGGTTAGACAAGCCTCCAACAAGATGATCTGGGTTCAAGTTTTGAGTTGGGAAACATCTTTTTCAGTCTTGGAGGAAATGGATGGAGGCATTTAGATAACAGAAAAATACTGACAATAACTGAAGACAGACACAAATATGTATCAGCAATACTGTATCAGCTCTGCCGTGTTTCCGTCCCTTCTGACTCAGGTGTCAGAAGACACTTCCCCTTTTGCAAATTACTCCTGCTGAGGTGCTGATTGAGCTTCTCACCATTTCATCACTTGATCAGCTAAGATCTACAAAAACATCCACCTTCATCTCCTAAAGCATTACAGCGTCACCAAACCATGTCTGGGTTTGACGCGTGTAAGTCATGGAATTAAAGGGGATTTAGGGATGGAGATTATGTATCAATTTGTGAGTTAATGTGTGTGTGTGTGTGTGTGTGTGTGTGTGTGTGTGTGTGTGTGTGTGTGTGTGTGTGTGTGTGTGTGTGCGTCTGTCTGAAGAATGTGTGGTTATGTCATACCATTGCTTTGTCTTTTATTATGAAGAAACAAAGTCTGCACTTGAGGAAACACAATACAAGAGAGACAATCCAAAAAAAATAGCAGAAGTTAATGATTCAGCAACATTAAAAGAAATCATTTGTTCTTATTTTGTGTCTTTGTGTCACCTTGTACAAATATAACATTTCAAACACTTTGCCAGTTAAAATGACAGTTGTCACCAGCAGAATTTGCTAGTAAATGAAGCTAACGTTAACTCTGTGAGTCGATTTGAAAGAAGTCTCCAGCTGACTCATTTGAAAGTGAGTGTTTTGCAAAAGAGGCCTTAAATCTTGATGTCCACACTGGTAATATGCTAAAATGCTAAAGCTACATGTTCTAGGCAAAGAGTCAGTACATCCACCAGAAGGATGATTCATATAGAAGACATGGAAATAAAGACACAGCATTATTCTTATATTGCAGTGTAGAGCTAGTTAGTTCAACTATAATTCAAAATGAAAAAGGAAAAGTACAAAATCAGACATAACTGTGTTTTTCTGCTTCGTTTGTATTTTAAAATAATGTGGTTCACATGTAACATTACAAGAGAGGTTATCGGATGTAAACTAAGTGATATGTTTGGCGAATGCGAGTCACAACTTTAGCCTAAAATCTGATAACATCTTTTCTTCATCATTTTCAACATTATTTTAACTCCATGTACTAGTGTAGGTATGATGTGCTCCATGGCCTTGGACTTAATGCTTGATTTGATTCCTGTTGTAGATGGTAAGCTAGATGGCTGAAAATGCTATCTATTGTGCTTTACTTAGGAACAGACAAGCACACTGTTTAATCCATTCCTAAAAGTGTTGCTCTTGTGTTTTTGGAAAGGCTTTAAAAGACACCCCCCCTCCAACTCTAAACAGTATCACACTTACTACAGCCCCATTCACAACACTTGTACAAGTAGAAAAGCCCAAAGCTGGAGAGGGGGGAGGGACGGGGGTTACTTCAAAGCCAAGGTAGACTGGTTTCAGATAAGGAGCCACAGAAACCATTACAGCCTGTATACATCAACAAGGTCATTCAAAGCGTGTAAGGCTGCAATGCATCATCGCAATGACCTCTGCTCAGAAACTTCCTGCATTTTTTGGACTTCAAACGACCCCTACAGAGTAGTCCCTGCGTCTCCGGAGCTGTTTGTCTCCCACCAGGATGTGATGCATGATGATGTCACCAGATCACCAAAAAAACAAAGTCTGGAAACTGAACATTCCTGCTGCAGGAATGCGAGGAACGCTCGCTGTCAGCCGTTTTTGGCCCTGTGGGGTTATCGGGCAGCTGTAGGAACTGACCAAAGTCTTTACAACAAAACAGAAAAACATCCATCTATCTGTCAACACAGCGTCTCTTTTCAAAAGACCGGCAGGGTCAAAGGACGTCAGGAGTCAGGTGTGATGTGCATGACAAACGGCGGTTACAGACAATAGGAGGATCTGTAGGAACGAGAGCTTTATCTCCTAAGTGTGGACGGGTGAAGGCAGATGAAAGTGAGAGCTCTTGACCCGGGCCAGATATCAAGCTGCTCAGTAATCTGGTCTGATATTGCAATGTGTGTTTTGTGTTACTTTGTTTGATGCCATGAGGTGTCAAGGTAGAGAAGATGAGGCTCCCTGAACTTTTCTCTAAATTTTCACCAAGTTTTTATTTAAGGAAAACAGCGTCCAAGAGTTTGTCATATAAGTTCACAAAATACTTCTGGTGCCACAAAAGTTACCGTGTAGTGAAAACACATTAACAGCGTTTTTTTTTTATGTGGAAATACTGTGCCACAGACAATACCCCCTATGGACAAGAAGCAAAGGCACACTGTTTCCACAATCCCTCGCATGACTCACGAGCAAATATGAGCCTCACTGAACCTCTTCCTCCTTCTTCTTCTCTTTGTTCTAATTTTAAAGGCCTGACATTGACAAATAAATAACCTCTCCTTGGGGTTTCAAATGAGTCAGCAAAGCCTTTCATCACATGCCGATGTGTCAGTGGGTTCAAACGTCTGTAATTCGATCGGAGCTTCGGAGAGAGTGCAATTCTGGCCTTTGACCCCCGGCCAGGCTCTGCATCCTCTCATCTCTCATGAGACGTGATGCGAAGCTACAGAGTTTAAATGCTGCCAGGCCTCCCGGACATCTGAGCAAAGTTGCCGCCGTCCCCAGCGTGCACCCTGGGGAGACGACACAGACGAGTCACAAAATATGTCCCTGTGACTGATGTTAGACTGTTTTGCTGTTTTTCTAATTTCATCTATTTTTTTCTTTCTAATTATTTATCTCCGTCCGTCCGTCTGTCTTCCTGCCTGCTTGTCTCTCTTTCTTTCATGGTAGAAGGAACATGTTTATGATTAAGCTGTAGGCCACAAACCCTTCCTCCCGCTTTCATTCCCTTTGACCATAACCCTCTCTGTCTTGCTTCTACTTGCATGTGTTTACATGTTACAAGACAGCAGAGGCCCTGAGCGCTAAACCTCACATACAGATACCCACCACGACTGCATACTCAAAGACATGGGAACACACTGTGACACATACAGTGTCCACACTACACACTAGATAATGGGTCCAGCAATTATTGAAGTATTTCACTTTCATAAGGTTGAGTGAGACAGATTTAAAAAATAGAATATCTCACCCTGTGAGACATCCTCATTTTCAGTTCCTACCTTCAGGTCAAGCTACAAAAATACAGTATCCTACACTCCCTACATGTAATTCAATTGTGTATTTCCTTAGACCCTCCGTGCTTGGTAAACACCCCTCTTTTTCAAACTCCACCCCTCGACTTTGGGGGGGGTGGCTGTGGCTCAGGAGGTAGAGCAGGTCAGCCACTAATCGGAAGGTCAGTGGTTTGATTCCTGGCTCCTTCAGTCCACATTTTGAAGTGTCCTTGGACAAGATAGTGAACCAAATTGTCCCATGAGTCATCAGTGTGTGAATGTGTGTGTATGGTTGAAAAGTGCTGTAAGTGTAGGAAACAGCACTGTATGAGTGTGTGTGTGTGTGTGTGTGTGTGTGTGTGTGTGTGTGTGAGAATGGATGACAGTGGCTTCCACTGGAAGGCGCCTTTAGTGGTCGATAAGACTAGAAAAGTGCAGTCCATTTGTGTCCCATACCTCCCATTAAAGTTGCAGTCTCAAACCCAAGACAGACAAAACCCTGATGACATCATCAGACCTGACAAAGCTCCTTTCAGAGCCACAGGAAACAGTATACAACTCTTTTTATACATTATGATAAGTAAACCTTATGTAAGTAAACTCATCATAATGTATAAAATCTGTGGTGGGCCTCTCTATGCATACTGAAAGCCCCCCTGTGGAGGGTTTGACCACTGGTAGTGCTATGGAGCAGTGTTTTTATGAGCAGGATAATGTTTGTATCTCGTGCACAGGTGACACGACATATGTATACTTGCTGTGGTTTCACACAAGTCCAACGAACGCAGAAACAAGAGACTGAAAGCTACCAAACATGGACATAAACAATGCAGGATTTAGAATACTCCAAAAACTGACTTTAAAAATGTTTTACAAAGACGAAAATGCATTCAATGTAAAGAACCACTGACCTTAAACATGAATCTTCTTTGTTAACATGAAAGTGCCACATGTTAGATTTTAGACTGCAAAGTAAATTGGTTAGATTTTCGAATGTGCTGTTGATGGACACTATTGTTCCTAAATGCAATGCACAACAGAAAAGGAAGAAGTGCTCACAGCTGTTCTGAGAGGATCTTGGAAAACAAAAAATATGGTAATGCTTCTCTGGAAAAACTTGTTGGTTTTGGTTCATTGATACTTTTCCAAATTTGAAAATTGTCATTGCTCTCCAAAGTTTCCGCTTGATTTACGTCTTGCATCATTTCCAATAGGTACAAAACTGTAAAGTGCATTATTTTCATGAATGCATTAGAATAAGAAGATTGGCACATAGTGCATACTTATTATGTACTGTATAGTGCATGACATTGGGCCACACTGTCTGCACACACATGAGCATGTACAGTCCACACACAGTCAGGATCAAAGACAGGCAGTAATGAGTTACAGGCAGGACAGGGACAGTGGGCAGTGACTAAGCACAGATGTGACAAATTTATGTCACACATAACCTACATTGCCCAATGCACTGATAACCAACCGTTGTTACTCAAACTGAAACCTTGGCATTCGAATATTGTTGTTCCAAAGCGGATATGTTGTCTGCTGATTAATTTAGCCGACAAAGAATAAAGAAAGAGAACCCAGCAGAGCATTTTAATGAAAACTAAACAAGTGCACATCAGCAATAATTTCACATAAAATTGTCCACAATATCTCCATGCAGAACATGTTAACACTTGCTGTGCTGACGTGGTGACATGGTAACAGAGGAGGTGGTATGCGATACAGACAGAGATAGACTGTTGTGTGTAGCAAACCACACAGGGCTGTGAAACCACTGCTGAGGTCTGAATAATGAGGAACTATAACTGTCAAGTTCAGACCCCCCAACACAAAAGCACACACAAGATCTAAAAACCCCAAAAACCCAAACCAGCGCAGAGCATGTGAAAGATTTTCCATCTGTTGCTTTTAGGTAGAATCCCTCGCAGCAAAATGTAGATTTATCGAATGAGAATGATCGACGGCCGGTTTCCAAAGTTAATGACTGACAGAAAAAAGGTCTGAAAAGTTGGACAAGAAAAGCCAAAAAGAGACAGAAGCGTGTGGAGAGATTGCATCATCCATTTATGCCTGACCAGCCATTTCTACATCAAGTTCAGACACCTGATCAATACTACACACACATACACTCACGCGCTATACACACATACACACACACACACACACACACACACACGTCCTGCATGAATGCCGGCACACTCGAACACATGACTCACATGCTCTGGCCTATCATTAAAAGTGGGTACATGATAGACATGTGGTGAAAGAAATGGCATGAGAGTGAAGAGAAGAAGAAGGAGGATGTCGAGGTCAGCGGGTTCCTCCATGCTCCACTTACTGGTCATACCACAGAATCACTTCGAGCTTCTCCTTCTCCTTCTCCTCTCTCTCTCTCTCTCTCTCTCGCTCGCTCACTCACTCGCTCGCTCTGTCTCTTCCCAACAGACATGCGGCCTTACCACACACTAACGGTCTGAGTCAGAGAGTGGGACGCTTATGAAATCCAGGTTTGCCACATCGCCCCTCTCTCGGTTAGATAAAAAGAGACATAAGTCGGCTCTGTCTTTCAGCACTCATCCCGACTGCAGCACCGAGCCCATTCGCTGCCATTAAATCTCCACCTGTGTGACAAAAAGCAGAGACAGGTGATGTGTGTGTGTGTGTGTGTGTGTGTATGTGTGAAATGGGTATCTTGTGTGCATGCCTGCATGATTGTGGCCTACTTGATGATATACGGGCCATTTAATTTTCATGGTTCAGCTTGGTCAAAACAATCCCATTGAACAGCTTGGAAGTACTTGGCAGACGTTCAAAAGCAATATGGAATGACAACATAAATGTGGCAGCACATATTAATCAGATCAAATGTCAAAACAGGAACTTATGGCGGGAAAAGGCAGTGTTGGTTTTGCATATTAAAAAAGGAAAAAAAAAATAGCACCTTGTTATCCAAATGTTTTGCAGGGAGAAAAGCAAGTAGTCCGTGGATAAAGCTGCATATCAGAAAACATAATCCAGAGCTTGGAGGAACATAGTGCTGCTTCATACAAATAAAATAAACCAACTGCACAATTAGAGTCAAGCTTTTAGCTTTGCTTTCAGTTAAATAAACACAGAAGAGTAACAGAGCAATGTGGCGGGCATAATGACACACAATTAGTTTCTTCTGAGTTTACATGTTGGTGTAGTAAAAGTTTCCCATCGTTTTCAACATTCACGTTTTCCACCAGAGAACAAAATGGAAGCCGGGGATTTGCAGCTGTGGTGTAAAAACATTGTTTGCAAATGAGTTGAACATAAGAGCAATAAGAAGAACAAAAACACTCAACTCGCCACATGAGTCTCCACCAGATGTGTCTGAAGTTTACATCAAAAACTTTTTTTTTTTCTCCATCTCACTGCACACACATTTACTTATTGCATTTTACTGTTAGTGATATGAATCCGACCTTATGTCACACGATATTGTCTTCTGTGTATAGACAGGAAGCATCAGCTTATTAAAGCTTAAACCCTGATCATCCAGTGATACAGTTACAGTAAACGTAGAGTATTGACATGCTCACTTGTCCTATGACTCACTCTGATCTAACATCCCTGTCATCTCTGATATGCGCGATGTACACCCACCACATCCAACTGCTCTTTTGACCTTTGACCCCTCAAAGGAAGAAAAAAAAAAAAAAAAACTTCCTACAAAAAAATAACAGTGATGATTACCAGTTACAGCTGCGTTTGAAGGGCTGACTCGAGCGTGGCTGCATGTTTGCATTGTTTGTGTGTGTGTGTGTGTGTGTGTGTTTCCATCATACGTGGTGTGGAATACAGAACACACGCACACATCCTGTGTATGTGTATCTGTTTGACGAGGTACATGACATTTTGCTGCAAAATACAGTATATCATTTATTTAAGTCTTTTTTATTGAAATTAAAAAATTTTTTTTTTTGGTGTCTCCATTACTTTGTTGTTTGTGATGTAAGATTGGGGAACTTATTCCACGGTCGGTTACGGTTTTAGCCTCTCTTGGATAAAAACAATATTTCAAGTAACTGTGAAATTAAATGACCTTTTTCTTTGTATGAAGTCTCTGTCCTAAGGGGAAGCGACTCAATATTCACTTCCAGCTCACTGACTGAAACGATTCAGCACAACAAGACAAGGAGAGGTATTGATGTGAGGTCGCCTGAGTGTACTGACCCTATAGATGTAATGTCATCCGAGTGCTAAGTTACCGCCATTGAATTAAAAAAACAAAACAACAACAACAACAACAAAAAGAAAAGATTATTTAATATCTGAAGGGAAACAGTGCATGAAATTAAGACATGAGCTAAACACAGACAACCTGCTTCAACAAAAAGACACCGAGGTCACAGATTAAAATAAGCAAACAGGGCTGTGACAAACATGTTATACATGTGCTGCTTATTAGCGTGCGGCCACTGTAACAGTGTTTACAAAAGGGATTTAGATAAATCCTTTCTCATGCAGTGTTTGCAATACGTCCTCCAGCGCCTGTATATCTAATGTAACCCAAAGAGCAAACTGGTGGAGGTTTCTTTCTAAAGAAGTTTTATTCCATACAAAATCATCTGCTATCAAACCAATTAGAAATACAGAATAAAGCAATAAATTCTGACAGGTTTACCAACTGAAGGATACAGTGGATAACAAGGCCTGACTAGCACCACCCAGCCACATCAAAACTACATCCAGTCCTGCTGACTATATACACATTCATTCTTTTTTTTTTTCTCTTTTTTTTTTTTTTTTTCCCAGAGAGAAACGCATGAAAACAAGGAGATCTTCTATCGCTGTCTCGCGGCCAGTAATTTTCCTTCAGGGCACCCGTGGGAGCCATACATTTTCACATATGGCAAGCCGAGTCTGGATTTTATGGGGTGAATTGTTTTGGGATTCTGTGAGAAGAGAAGGAGTAAAGTTTTAACCGTCTGTGGCAAGACAGAGAGAGAGAGAGAGAGACAGAGAGGGAAGATGTTTTGATCCCGCAATTCATCTGATGTGACGTGAAAAACAGTCTGAAACTCAAAGTGATGGGCTGTTTTTTAAAAATGTATTGAGATATAGAAAGAGAGGACTCCATACTTTGATGTCAGCTTCCTGGAGATTCTGAGACTGCTTTTGCAACAGTTCTCCTAGTAACCAAGTCCACCCAAACACAACCCTACTGCACACACACACACACACACACACACACACACACACACACACACACACACACACTGAGGAGGGGTTGGCCCATTTACATTCAGTGTGGCCCTATGACTAACATTAGGTTCAGTTCACAGTAAGTCATATCTCTTAATCTTCACAGTTTGTTGCAATCTTTCCAAACTGATTCCACCAAGATAAAAAAAAAAAGTAAAGAAAAAAGCTTCCTTGAAATATGTCAACTACCAAAAATGATATTGAATCAGCTGCTATGACAGTTACATTTTGAAGAAAAAAAAAAGAAGTCCAAAAATAATAAACTTCCTTTATCCCATGTGAGTGAGTATGAGTTTTGCATGTTACGTCATTTTTCTTCAAATAGTGAGTCGAGGCCTTTCAACTTGACCTCAGTGATTGTGCAGCAGGCAGACAGACTTGAATGCGCTGCCCCCTGCTGGATCCTCAACTCCAGGTTTACACATGAGGGGATGTTTAGAGTAAATAAGACATCTTGTTTATTACTTATGCATTCTGCTAAAAATGTGAATTTAAAGAGAAATGTTTTTCCTGGAAGACAAACGTTTTTTCACGAGGAGCGTGGACGTCAAACATCCACGCGTGTCCGTCTCTCTTTTCTAATCAATAACCATAAAATAAACACGGGAGCTGGCAGATGCGTTTGATTGCACAAAATTCTCTCACACAGACAATCAGGGAGGGAAAGTTAATCTAGATTTATTTATCTTTACCCAGTGTGATCTTGCGATAATGAAATCACACATACCAATGATAAGCGCACACACACACTTTGGATAATACTGTATGCATACAGTGGCGGCTTACAGTGTGAGAGTCTTGGCTGGTGAGCAGCACAAAGATGTGAATAAAAAGAGCAAAGATAAGAAGAAAATCTCATATCTGATTACTACAAGAAAGTAATCACATTTTTCCCCATAGATTCCCCACACGTGACATAAAGTAAACGTGCAGTTTTAGCTGCAATAAGTGAGGGTTAATCTCAGGGGTCATGAGACGACGTCTGGACACTGAAGAGAGGAAATAGGAAAAACAGGATTCTCCTACATAAACTTACATTTTATTTTAAATACTGCAAAGTTTTATCTCTTCAGGCCTCAAATAAAACTTCTTAACAAGGATAAATCACTCCTCGGTTCATCTGCTCATAAGAGATAAAGACATGCAACTTGTGTCGAGGCACTGCAGGCAAAACGTGCTGGGAATCGCCGCTGTAATGGACTCCTCTTCTGCTGGAGACAGACGCAGCGATACATGTCTATAACCAGCCTGTAGAGCTCACGATGATACAGTATGCTCTGTTAAGGCTGTTTATGTCCCCAAACCAATGCCCAGAAGAGTGGTGTCCATATCCAGAAACTGTGTATTACATAAGAGCAGATAAGGACTTGGTTTAACGCTCACTTCTCCTTGTGGTTCTCCCCCGAGCTGGAACGAGAATCTGCCCCGACATGTGCCAACCAGCTCGGCCGGACCCCCTGTTACAGGTTCTGGGATAGCCTCTCTATGTCTGTCATAATTTTGACTCCAGTCGAAAACGGAGGCAGACAGTTGTGATTAAGAGTCTCGAAATGCAACGGGAAGGTCAGCTTCGGTTCGAAAAATCCAGATTACAACACGGAGTGTGACTTTTGAAAGCCACCAATGTCAGCACTCACCAATGGTTGAGTCACTGGTATCAAACATCAACCCCATCAACACCTTGTAGGTTATATTATGGTCATTTTCTCCTGTGGGGCTGTAAACATTTGGAGTCATTGGTCCTTAGCAACTCTTAAGAAAGTTCCTTCAGGATACGCTGCTATTACGTGTGTCTAATAAAACCACACCCTTGTCTGGGAGGATAACGCCCCCC
>NW_019524449.1:186359-190630 GCF_002814215.2 Seriola lalandi dorsalis | reverse complement strand
CCTCACCTTCCCACCCCCCAGACAAAGAATGAAAAATCTAAATTAGTTGTTTATCCTAAGTTGTGACAGATTTATAATTGTCTTTTAACAGTATTAAAAAAAAGAAAAAAGAGAGCGCTAATCTCACCAGCAGCCGGTAAAATGAAGGTTAAATGACATAAAGCCCTACTCCCCCGTTCCCTCCACTCCTCCCTCCTTCCCCTCCACCCTAAACAACCTGTAAACCTCTGATTTATTGTTATTACAGCTGAGCTGAATCAAAGAGTGGCAGGGGCACAGACAGGAAAGGCAGTGAGGAAGGAGGGGCTGACGTGGCCTAAAGCTACGAGCCGCAGACAGTACATGGACTTTGCAGCGGGCCGATATGGCATTTTAACGTGCCTGTCGCAGTAACCCCCATTTCCTCATGTGGGCAGGTTGTCGTCTCGTAGGAAATCAAACTCATTTCAGAAGGTTCGGGGACAAAGTAGGTATGTGGTGCGATATAGGGATCCCTGTATGGGTTTGATTATGACAAAATGTGAGTAATTATATAGAAAATAATCTGTTTAAAGAAGGGAAACAAATATTTTGTCTAGGATCTGCCGAACGTCTGATATATTCTTTGACCCATTCCTTTTTTGTTCTAAAACTCGTCCACTCCATGTCCATCTTCTCCTGCTCACCTTTCTTAACTGTCTGAATCATATTCCTTCCTGAAAATACTGGAAAACGTTAACTATTCCTAATGATGAAAAGTCAGAAGCACATAAGCCAACATCAGGACTACCCTGCACTGATTACATATTCCTGAGCACTGTATGCAGCATGATGTTTTTCTGTCATTACTGGTCCAGCTAGTACTTCCAGACAACAATGATGAGTCAAATGGCACAGGCCTCTCCGCGCCAAAGTCGCATGATTTTTGTTCAAAAGACTGGAGAGCAATAATTGTCCAGATGTTTCATAGTTTTGACCCTCTTTCAACATAATACAGCTGTATACAGCCTTGCTGATTGACTGACTAATTCATTCAACAAAAACCTGCTGGGAATATGTTTGCAATCAAAATGTATAATCTTTTCAATATGGTGAAGAACAGTTCTTGGATCAGTGATGTTTCTGGCGATATCCCATAAGTATTTTGTTCACTGATGTGAAAGTTCATCAGTCAAGAGCAGTTAGGAATTTACTTTTTCATGTTCAAAAGGCTTGAAGAGTTTTAGCCCCTGTGTGTGTGTGTGTGTGTGTGTGTGTGTGTGTGTGTGTGTGTGTGTGTCTGTGAAGATTTTGGTGAATAAAAGTAAATTGATACAATCGGAGGTTAAAATATTCCTGAACCAGGCTAGGTTAGGGTATGGCTGGCTAATTTTCATTCAGTTGTGCTTTTTGTCTGTAAATAAAACTATATGAGACTGAATAATAAAATAATTAATCAGCTTAAGTGCAGAAATTTAAAATTCTACACCATTGTACACTATGTTGGACCGTAGGCTGGATCAAGCCTCTCCAGGCTGGACTTTGTAAACATGCACAGGGGTCATTCAGAGACAGTCATGTGGCTGTTTCTTTTGTACTTGTACATTGTGTAAAGGGCTGAGCCCCCCAGGGGTCATAAGGTAGAAAACAATATTGATGCGGAAATCTGTGCAATGGATTAATGAACCCAGGAAAGAGATTATTAAACCTCTGCATGAAAGCCCTCAGCCCTGTTTCATGCAACAGCAACACCTGCAACGTCTGTGGCTAATGTTATACATGTGGATAATTTCTCATTTAATACTTTCTAAAGTTTAAGGATCATTTTGCATGTCTAACAGATCACAATCTTGAAACTTCATCGTGAGTCATGAGTTCGAGGCCACAGTTCAGCAATCTTTGTGTGCGGTTCCTCGATAGCGCACTAACTTTTTTCTGAATTCTTCAAACACAGCTCTTGTGAGGAGTTGGATCAACCAATGACTTAGTTTGATACTCAAGTCACGACACGATGTGTTGCTGAGATTTTGAAGATGAAGTGTTGGCTCTTCTGTAGGTCTCTGTGACCAAGGGTTACCTGTAACAGCGGCCTCTGCGTAGGTCTACACGTAAACCAGCAGAACTAGAAGTGACAATACGATTCCCTTCAGCCTCAGCTGTACTTTCTATTTAGTGTTTAATTTCAAATGTTTACCTGCTAACATGCTAACACCCTAAATTAAGATGGTGAACAAGGTAAACATTTTAACTGCTTAATGTCAGCATGTTAGCATTGTCACTGTTAGCACGCTGACATTAACATTTAGCTAAAAGCACTGCTGCACCTACTGTAAGTAAAGCCTCACAGAGCTGTTAGCATGGCTGTAGCGTGTTGTTCATGTTTCAAAGTATGACTCTATAAAGTTGTCGCTGTTCTTTTGATACTTGCATTCTTGGAAGCCTAAGCCTGTTTTGTTTCATGGGTTTCAATGACGAGAGGAGTTGTAAACCTTACAGAGGAATATTCTGTCTTTCAAGTCAGTGAGAAAATTACAGCACATGTGAGATTTTTTTTTTTCCAGCAGAACAGTAAGTGTAACACTTACACTGTGTCCCCTCGACCTGTTGTTTCCTGCTTCCTAATGCCACATTTTCACACGCTAAGTTCCCACCATCCACCCCACCCACCTCTCCCCCTACAACCACTTTTCCTGCCCTCCATGCAGTTGCCTTTGCTGTCCTATATCCACTTACTGGCTCCTTACACACCTAAATCCCTCTTCTCCCCTCTCACCACCTTAAACCCCTCCTTCATCACTTTTTCTTAACTAATGCCCCCTTTCATTTTCTCAGCTCTCTGCTCTTTCTCATCGCACTTCTGTCTTTCTTTTTCTTCCCTTGTTGCTCAGGTTCTTTCTTCTCTCTTCTGACATTTCCCACTGTACGCTTTCTCATCTCTCTGACACCATATCTACCTTCCGCCCTCCTCCTCAACCATGAAATCCACGTCCAGCTGAGTTCTGCTGGGAGCCAGGGCTACCAGATGGCACCAGGCAGAACCCAAACATCTGCATTACCCAACTCGGCCCAAACGGGGCTCCCGAGGATATGCAGCTGTATAAACAGATTGTGTGTAAAAATGCAAGCTATGCAGCCAAGCACCGGGGTCCTCACCAGGTCGCTATGAAAAGAAATATTATTAATAATGATAATAATGACAGAGGAAATACCTTCACTGGAGACGTGACTGCGTGCTTGTGTGACAGTGGGGCATGGGAAGGATGACAGAGCCCTCAGGCTAAGATTAGACATCCTAGTATGCAGGGTTCAGTAAGTTACATTAAAAACATATTCCACTGCCATTATACTTATATACAGTATAAACACAGCCACAAAAACTACTTAAAGGTTAGTTAGTTCAACATTTTGGGGGGATCTCTTGCTGTCAGACAAGACGATCAACAGCTCTCTCATTTCTGTATGTTAAATATGAAGCTAAGGCTTGGCTCAGGCTTCTGTGACAGTCCTGAGCCCTCATGTCCTAGTGACTCTAGTGCAGTTAATATTCCACTTCATTTTTTTTTTTTTAAGTGTCGCCTCTGAACATAATCCAGCGAACAATTAGGTTTGTCGACACAACCTATCTGGGAAAACAATTAAGTAACATATAAACATAGGGTTGAGCCAGCTGTTTCCTCCTGCTTCCCGTCTTCAAGCTAAGCTAAGCTAACTGGCTACTGGTTCCATCTACATAGTTTTGGTTAAATGAAAATAAAAGTGCAGACTGCAATTTGTTAAATTCTTGGTTTGCATAGAGATTTTCTTCTTCATTACATTTTTATAAAGATGTAGAATCCAAATGGTCTTCTGAGAATTTCATGGAATACTTTTGTGATCTATCACAGACATAGACCGCATGAAAAATTGAAATTCAGGGGAATTTTTGCATGAATGGTATGCAACAGCAAGGTACAGATGCACTGATACAAGTATGATACTTTCTAAACTTTCTAAAAATGCAACTATGTATGGTATGAAGACTGCTAGACACTTTGCACAAACACACACACACACACACATGCACGCACACACACACACACACAAACACACACACACACACACACACACACACACACACACACACACACACACAAACACACACTAATGAAACTTTGTCCTAGAATTCTTGTAACTGCTGGAGTCCTATTGTGGAGATACTGTGAAGAGATAACACTGCATCTCAAAGGAAATGAAGGGCACAGAACTGACAACACAGAGGTCAAAGCCTTAAAATGAACCTCTGGTGTGCTTCTGAAGAGGCACTGAAAAAAAAA